>NC_053024.1:61308468-61320916 GCF_003073215.2 Triticum urartu | reverse complement strand
TTCTGTCCTGCACCGTACAAACCATCAAGCAAATGTAAACATCCTAAAGGCAAACCTTGGCACATTATTTTTAATTAATAGAGAATGTTACATAGGGGATAATTATTTTTGTTGAAAAGTTTCTGTAACCAAGATTCACAAAGTTGTCGTGAGCATAAACAAAGTTCAAGGAGCTCTCCCACTTCAACAGTGCTTGTCTTTCTCACTTTCACTTTCCTTTTTGAAAAGTTTTGGGTTCCCCTCTTTATTTTTGTTGTTTTTAAACTATATTAAAGCACTCAACAGAAATAAAGACTCTCTAAAACTCCGGGTTGTCTCCCTGGCAGCGCTTTCTTTAAAGCCATTAAGCTAGGCATATAGTGCTCAAGTAGTGAATCCACCCGGATCCCAAGGTATATCAAAGCCAATTTTAATTAACAATGATTTGTAATTTAGTAGTGAGCACAAAGCAACATATATCAAGCAATGACGAAGTCTAACTCTCTTCCTATGCATCGGCATGTCATAAAAGAACAATTCATGCACACCTAGTAAAGGCCAATGCATAGTATAAACAGTTTCTTGCAATTTTAGCATGTTGGAAACATAGAGAGGTGGAGATATAGTTCCTATCTCATAATAATTGCAAGTAGGAGCAGCAAGCACATGCATATTATATTTATCGAAAATCATCATGTGCAATGGTAAAAGGCAACCCATCAATATAATCCTTAATAAGTGCAAACTTCTCCGATATAGTATAATCGGGAGAATTCAAAAAGATAATAGGACTATCATGCGTGGGTGCAATAGCAACAATTTCATGTTTAACATAAGAACTATAGCAAGTTCATCTCCATAAGCATCATTCATATTGACATCTTGGCCACAAGCATAGCAAGCATCATCAAAAAGGGATATTTCAAAAGAATCATAGGGATCATAACAGTCATCATAGCAATCATCCTTCGGTAAGCACGAAGGGCAATTAAACAATGTATGAGTTGAAAAGTTACTCTCATTAGAAGGTGGGAACGGGTGATCAATCCGCTCTTCCTCCTTTTGTTCTTCGCTCTCCTCCTCATCTTTTTCATCCAATGAGCTCACAGTGTCATCAACTTCTTCTTCCATAGATTCCTACAAAATATTAGTCTCTTCTTGGACAGCGGAGACTTTCTTAATAAGTGCATTAATTTCATAATTGTATTCATAATTCTCATAGCAATATTTGAGGATAGCTAAATTTTCAGATCTATAACAAGCATCATCAATATCATCAAACTCTTTAAACATATATTCAATTTCATAAGCACCCATAAAAGCAACAAATTCTTCTATTTGTTCCACATCATAGTAATCATATATACCTCTAGCATAAGAAGCCGAGGTTTCATTATCATTAAATTTGCATGAGAAGGGGAGGTGTGGATAATTCATCCTAGAGCAACAAGTATAATCATATTCCGAGCATAGTTGTCTAGCATACCACTTCAATATATGAACTTGGTCCCATAATAGTTTCCCTTTTTGTGTCAAGCGATAATCCCTAAAGTATTCACGTTGATCCAACGTTACTCCCATTACATAATTAAATGGGGTTTTCTCAGGATTAGTAAAGTAGTACATAATATCTTTCACATAACTAGCATCGAGGGTTTTAGGAGGTTCCCCATCTCCATGAGCAGAAAGTACACCAATTTTTTTTGGTATTTCGTGTTCCATATCCATAACTAAAGATGAAGAACAACTAAGAACAGCAAATAAAAATTACTTAGTGATAAAGCAAACAAGCACGCACGAGAATATTCACCACACGCTATTGTTCCCCGGCAACGGTGCCAGAAAAAGGTCTTGATAACCCACAAGTATAGGGGATCAATTGTAGCCTCTTTCGATAAGTAAGAGTGTCGAACCCAACGAGGAGCTAAAGGTAGAACAAATACTCCCTCAAGTTCTATCGACCACCGATACAACTCTACGCACGCTTGACGTTCGCTTTACCTAGAACAAGTATGAAACTAGAAGTACTTTGTAGGTGTTTTCGGAAAGGCTTGCAAGAAAGTAAAGAGCACGAAAATAAAACTAGGGGCTGTTAAGGTAAAGAAGCAACTAAAGTAAATATAGCGAGTGTGGAAAAGTGGTGGTAGGAGTTGCGAAATTGTCCCTTAAGCAATTGACTACTTTACTAGACCAATAGCAAGCATTATGTGGGAGAGGCCACTGCTAGCATGTCATCCCTTACTTGGAATTCTATGCACTTATGATTGGAACTATTAGCAAGCATCCGCAACTACTAATGTTCATTAAGGTAAAACCCAACCATAGCATTAAGATATATTGGTCCCCCTTCAATCCCGTATGCATCAATTTCTATGCTAGGTTGAAGCTTCTGTCACTCTTGCCCTCCAATACATAGTCCTATCAACATACAACTAACCCTATGGTGTGATCCACGCGCGCGCTCATATGATGGGCACCAAAGGACAGCAACATAACCACAAGCAAATTAAATCAATCATAGCAATTCATCAACCACCGATAGGACAACGAAAATCTACTCAGACATCATAGGATGGCAACACATCATTGGATAATAATATGAAGCATAAAGCACCATGTTCAAGTAGAGGGTACAGCGGGTTGCGGGACAGTGGACCGCTGTAGATAGAGGGGGGAAGGTGATGGAGATGTTGGTGAAGATGGCGGAGGTGTTGGTGAAGATCGCGGTGATGATGATGATGGCCACGACGGCGTTCCGGCGCCACCGGAGGAGAGGGGGAGAGGGGCCCCCTTCTTCCTCTTCTTCCTTGACCTCCTCCCTAGATGGGAGAAGGGTTTCCCCTCTGGTCCTTGGCCTCCATGGCATGGGAGGGGCGAGAGCCCCTCCGAGATTGGATCTATCTCTCTGTTTCTCTCTGGTTTTGCGTTCTCCCCTGGCTCTGTTTCACCGTTTCGTATATATATGGAGATCCTTAACTCCGATTGGCCTGAAACCTTCACCGTGATTTTTTTTTCCGAATATTAGCTTTCTTGCGGCAAAAGAAGAGCGTCAACCGCCTTACAGTGGGCTCACGAGGGTAGGGGGCGCGCCCTAGGGGGGGGCCCTGCCTCGTGACCACCTCGGGCACCGGTTCGCGTTGATTTTCCTTCTGAATTTTACATATTTTCCAAAAATAAGCTCCGTCCATTTTTATCCCGTTTGGACTCCGTTTGATATGGATATTCTGTGAAACCAAAAACATGCAACAGACAGGAACTGGCACTGGGCACTAGATCAATATGTTAGTCCCAAAAATAATATAAAAAGTTGCCAAAAAGTATATGAAAGTTGAATAATATTGGCATGGAACAATAAAAAATTATAGATACGACGGAGACGTATCAGTTATCTGCTCCTTATACTCCTCAGCAAAATGGCGTCGTAGAGCGCAAGAACATGACTCTTGTTGAGATGGCCCGCACTATGCTTGATGAGTACAAGACGCCTCCTCGCTTTTGGCCTGAGGAATTGATACTGCATGCCACATCATCAACAGGGTATATCTTCACAAATTCTTCAAGACTGCATATGAACTCCTCAGTGACAAGAAACCCAATGTGAGTTATTTCAAAGTCTTCGGTGCTAAATGTTGGATTAGAGATCCTCATCACAGTTATAAATTTGCACCGAAAGCACATGAAGGTTTTATGCTCGGTTATGGTAAGGACTCGCACACCTACAGAGTTTTCAACACCTGTCATCACAAGGTTGTTGAAACTGTAGATGTGTGGTTCGATGAGACTAATGGCTCGCAAAGAGAGCACATACCTCCTGTGACAGATGAAATACCTCCTGAGGAATCTATTAAGTTCAAGGCTACTGAGGATGTCATTCCTACTGAAGAATCTGCTGAAGAGGTCATTCCAGAACATGAAGAACGCCATGCTGATGCACCTGAGGAAAATGGTGCTGAAGAAAAGGCTGATCAAATTCCTCAATGACAACCCGCTCATCCTCGTGTTGCAAATGAAGTGCAAATTGAGAAAATCATCAGCGACATCAACATTCCAGGTCCTCTCACACGCTCAAGAGCTTCACATTTATCTAACTTTTGTGGACATTTTGCTTTTGTCTCTATTACAGAGCCCACTAAGGTAGATGAAGCATTTCTGGAGCCTGAGTGGATTCAGGCCATGCAAGAAGAATTACATCAGTTCGAACTCAACAATGTCTGGGAACTGGTCAAACATCCAGATCCTCGCAAGCACAATATCATCGGCACAAAGTGGATCTACCGCAACAAGCAAGATGAAAATGGCCTTGTGGTGAGGAATAAGGCACGACTTGTAGCTCAAGGCTACACACAGGTTGAAGGAATTGATTTCGATGAAACTTTTGCACCTGTTGCTAGACTTGAGGCTATTCGCATATTACTTGCTTATGCTAACCATCATGATATCACTCTATATCAAATGGATGTGAAAAGTGCATTCCTCAATGGTAAGCTTGAGGAAGAAGTATATGTTGCTCAACCCCCAGGTTTTGAAGATCCAAAGAGTCCTGACAAAGTCTTAGACTCAACAAGGCCCTCTATGGCCTCAAGCAGGCCCCACGGGCTTGGTATGATACTTTGAAGGAACTCTCATGAAGAAAGGCTTCAAACCAGGTTCACTTGACCCAACTCTTTTCACTAAATCTTATGGTGGTGAATTGTTTGTGTGCCAAATTCATGTTGATGATATCATTTTCGGCTGTACTGACCAACGTTACAATGATGAATTTGCCTATATGATGAGTGAAGAATATCAAATGTCTATGATGGGAGAATTGAAATTCTTCTTAGGTCTTCAGATTCGTAAACAGCGCAATGGCATATTCATATCTCAGGAGAAATACCTCAAGGATGTACTGAGGAAATTCGGCATGCAAGATTGCAAAGGAGTCAAAATCCCTATGCCCACAAATGGTCATCTATTCACTGATGAAAATGTTATTGACTTCGATCAAAAGGTATACCGCTCCATGATTGGTTCGTTATTGTACTTATGTGCATCTAGGCTAGATATTATGCTTAGTGTTTGCATGTGTGCCCGATTTCAAGCTACACCGAAGGAATCACACCATAAGGCTGTGAAGCATATTCTTCGATATCTAGCTCACACACCAACACTTGGATTATGGTACCCTGATACGTCTCCAACGTATCTATAATTTTTGATTGCTCCATGCTATATTATCTACTGTTTTGGGCAATATTGGGCTTTATTTTCCACTTTTATATTATTTTTGGGACTAACCTATTAACCGGAGGCCCATCCCAGATTTGCTGTTTTATGCCTATTTCAGTGTTTCGAGGAAAAGGAATATCAAATGGAGTCAAAACGGAACGAAATCAACTGGAGAAGTTATTTTTGGAAGGAAACCTGCCGGATAGACTTGGCCCCTACGCCAGAACATGAAGGAGGTGCTCACGAGGGTAGGGGGCGCCCACCCCCCTGGGGCGCACCCCCTGCCTCGTGGCCCCCCCTTCGGTCCACCGACATACCCCTTGTACCCATATATACCTACGTATCGTACAACTTCCAGAAAACACAATAGATCGGGAGTTCCGCCGCCAGAACCCTCCGTAGCCACCGAAAGCCAATCTAGACTCGTTCTAGCACCCAGTCGGAGGGGGCAATCTCTCTCCGGTGGCCATCTTCATCATCCCGGTGCTCTCCATGACGAGGAGGGGGTAGTTCTCCCTCGGGGCTGAGGGTATGTACCAGTAGCTATGTGTTTCATCTCTCTCTCTCGTGTTCTTGAGGTGACACGATCTTGATGCATCGCGAGCTTTTCTATTATATTTGGATCCTATGATGTTTCTTCCCCCCTCTACTCTCTTGTAATGAATTGAGTTTCCCCTTTGAAGTAATCTTATCGGATTGAGTCTTTAAAGATTTGAGAACAGTTGATGTATGTCTTGTCGTGGATATCTGTGGTGACAATGGGATATCACGTGATTCACTTGATGTATGTTTTGGTGATCAACTTGCGGGTTCTGCCCATGAACCTATGCATAGGGGTTGGCACAGGTTTTCGTCGTGATTCTCTGGTAGAAACTTTGGGGCACTCTTTGAGGTCCTTTTGGTTGGTTGGATAGATGAATCTGAGATTGTGTGATGCATATCTTATAATCATACCCACGGATACTTGAGGTGACATTGAGTATCTAGGTGACATTAGGGTTTTGGTTGATTTGTATCTTAAGGTGTTATTCTAGTATGAACTCTAGGGCTGTTTGTGACACTTATAGGAATAGCCCAACGGATTGATTGGAAAGAATAACTTTGAGGTGGTTTCGTACCCTACCATAATCTCTTCGTTCGTTCTCCGCTATTAGTGACTTTGGAGTGACTCTTTGTTGCATGTTGAGGGATAGTTATGTGATCCAATTATGTTAGTATTGTTGAGGGAACTTACACTAGCGAAAGTATGAACCCTAGGCCTTGTTTACCATCATTGCAATACCGTTTACGCTCACTTTTATCACTTGCTACCTTGCTGTTTTTATTATTTCAGATTACAAAAACTATTATCTACTATCCATATACCACTTGTATCACCATCTCTTCGCCGAACTAGTGCACCTATACAATTTACCATTGTATTGGGTGTGTTGGGGACACAAGAGACTCTTTGTTATTTGGTTGCAGGTTGCTTGAGAGAGACCATCTTCATCCTACGCCTCCTACGGATTGATAAACCTTAGGTCATCCACTTGAGGGAAATTTGCTACTGTCCTACAAACCTCTGCACTTGGAGGCCCAACAACGTCTACAAGAAGAAGGTTATGTAGTAGACATCATACCCCAAGGGCTCGGCTTTTGATCTCATTGGATTTTCAGATTCTGACTATGCTGGTGATCGTGTGGACCGCAAGTCAACATCTAGCACATGCCATTTCCTCGGATGATCCCTGGTCTGTTGGTCCTCGAAGAAAAAGAACTTTGTATCACTGTCTACTGGTAAAGTTGAGTACATTGCTGCTAGTTCTTGCTGTGGTCAACTGCTATGGATGAAGCAAACTCTCAAGGACTACGGCGTCAACGTGAAGAATGTGCCACTCTACTGTGACAATGAGAGTGCCATCAAGATTGCTCATAACCCAGTTCAGCACTCGAATACAAAGCACATTCAGATTCGTCATCATTCTCTTCGTGATCATGTGTTGAAGGGCAACATCTCTATTGAGCATGTGAAGATTAAAGAACAGCTAGCCGATATCTTCACTAAGCCCTTGAATGAGAAGAGATTTAGCAAGTTGCGGTGTGAGCTAAATATCCTAAAATCTTTGAATGTTCTTTGAAAAGGACACTCATCCTAACACTTATGCAAAATTGATGACTTAGATGTGCAACACATGAAGAAATGTTTTTCTTCAATCAATGAAGAATAACACTCTAAGTGTGAAGAAATTAACGAAGAATTTGATTCTCAGAACCCTACGATAATTATACGTGGTTTCTGAAATCATCATTCTTATACGGTGGGTCACGCCACCACCAAATGTTGAAAATCCTCAATTGAGTTTTTTCCTCGGTTCTTTGAAATTCCTCAGTTGTTTTTCAACTTGCTTAGTCCTCACTAATTCCGGCGTTTTTCTTCTTTGTCTATATATATGAGTTTATGTCCTCTACAGCATTCACTTATTGCTATTTTTTCTAGTTCCTCTCTCTGCTAAGTGAATGTGATCGGACCCTTCCCCCTCTAGTCTATGCTAAACTCAACCCAGTATATTCACAAATTCTTCATGTGCGTTCTATTTGAATCTCGTTCAAAATCTTCACTGTGTCCTTGTCAGCTGAAGAAATTGCGAACGGAACTTTAAAACCTATCTTATCTAAATTTTTGGCTTTGCCGCTCAAACCGTTCTGCATTCTATGTGATGTTTATCTATTCACCCACGATCTCGCATGATTTCCACCTCTCTATACGTGGGTGACACATGTCAAGCGAACGAGAAAGGCCAGGGGCACGTTCGTCCTATTTCCTTGGGCGAGCGGTTTTTCACTTCGGCTATAAATACCCCTCTGCCTTCCTCACTTCACTTTTACACCGCTCGACCTCACTCCCTCGCTCGAGCTCCCCAACCCTAGCGCGCCGCTACTTCATCATCGCCGGTGAGGAAGAGCTTCACTGCCTCGACCTCGTCGCCGCCGTACTCACGCCGGACGCGGATTTCTTCACTCGCGCCACCGTAGCTGTCTTCCTCAGCCAAGTTAGGGCGTGGAAGATCTGAACCGATGAGCTTCAAATCTACACTTCCCAGTTCATCGTGTTCTTCGTCCAGGGTAATTAAAAGTTAGTTTTACTACCTGATGACTAATAACCCACAAGTATAGGGGATCACAACAGTTTTCGATAAGTAAGAGTGTTGAACCCAACGAGGAGCTAAAGGAAGATCAAATATCCCCTCAAATTCTATCGACCACCGATACAACTCTACGCACGCTTGATGTTCGCTTTACCTAGAACAAGTATGAAACTAGAAGTACTTTGTAGGTGTTGTTGGATAGGTTTGCAAGGTAATAAAGAGCAAGTAAATAAAAAGTAGGGGCTGTTGTAAGTAAAGAAGCAATAAAGTAAATATAGCGAGTGTGGAAAAGTGGTGGTAGGAGTTGTGAAATTGCCCCTAAGCAATTGACTACTTTACTAGACCGATAGCAAGTATTATGTGGGAGAGGCCACTACTAGCATGTCATCACTGACTTGGAATTCTGTGCTCTTATGATTGGAACTATTAGCAAGCATCCGCAGCTACTAACATTCATTAAGGTAAAAACCAACCATAGCATTAAGATATGTTGGTCCCCCTTCAATCCCGTATGCATCAATTTCTATGCCAGGTTGAAGCTTCTGTCACTCTTGCCCTCCAATACATAGTCCTATCAACATACAACTAACCCTATGGTGTGATCCACGCGCGCAATCATATGATGGCCCAAAGGACAGCAACATAACCACAAGCAAATTAAATCAATCATAGCAATTCATCAACCACCGATAGTACAACGAAAATCTACTCAGACATCATAGGATGGCAACACATCATTGGATAATAATATGAAGAATAAAGCACCGTGTTCAAGTAGAGGGTACAGCGGGTTGCGGGAGAGTGGACCGCTGTAGATAGAGGGGGGAAGGTGATGGAGATGTTGGTGAAGATGGCGGAGGTGTTGGTGTAGATTGCGGTGATGATGATGGCCCGGAGTGCCATCGGAAGCGAGGGGGAGAGAGCCCCCTTATTCTTCTTCCTTGACCTTCTCCCTAGATGGGAGAAGGGTTTCCCCTCTGGTCCATGGCCTCAATGGGATGGGAGGGGCGAGAGCCCCTCCGAGATTGGATTTGTCTCTCTGTCTCTCTCTGTTTCTGCGTTCCCAGATTCTTCCCTTTTACCGTTTCTTATATTCCCGGAGATCCGTAACTCCGATTGGGCTGAAATTTTAACACGATCTCTACCGGATATTAGCTTTCTTGCGGCGAAAGAAGGGCATCAACCGCCTTACGGGGTGGCCACGAGGGTCAGGGGTGCGCCTGCTCCCCTGGGGCGCGCCCCCTACCTCGTGGGCCCCTCGAGCATCGTCTCGCGTTGATTTCACTTCCCAAAAATCACATATATTCCAAAAAAATCTCCGTCCATTTTTATCCTGTTTGGACTCCGTTTGATATGGATTTTCTGCGAAACAAAAAACATGCAACAAACAGGAACTGGCACTGGGCACTGGATCAATATGTTAGTCCCGAAAATAGTATAAAAAGTTGCCAAAAGTATATGAAAGTTGTACAATATTGGCATGGAACAATCAAAAATTATAGATACGACGGAGACGTATCAGCATCCCCAAGCTTAATTCCTGCTCGTCCTCGAGTAGGTAAATGATAAAAAAGATAATTTTTGATGTGGAATGCTACCTAGCATAATCTTGATCATGTAATCTAATCATGGCATGAATATTAAGATATGAGTGATTCAAAGCAATAGTCTATCATTTGACATGAAAACAATAATACTTCAAGCCTACTAATAAAGCAATCATGTCTTTTCAAAATAACATGGCCAAAGAATGTTATCCCTACAAAATCATATAGTCTGGCCATGCTCCATCTTCACCACACAAAATATTCACATCATGCACAACCCCGATGACAAGCCAAGCAATTGTTTCATACTTTTGACGTTCTCAAACCTTTTCAACTTTCACGCAATACATGAGCGTGAGCCATGGACATAGCACTATAGGTGAAATAGAATGGTGGTTGTGGAGAAGACAAAAAGGAGAAGATAGTCTCACATCAACTAGGCGTATCAACGGGCTATGGAGATGCCCATCAATAGATATCAATGTGAGTGAGTACGGATTGCCATGCAACGGATGCACTAGAGCTATAAGTGTATGAAAGCTCAAACTGAAACTAAGTGGGTGTGCATCCAACTTGCTTGCTCATGAAGACCTCGGGCGTTTGAGGAAGCCCATCATCGGAGTATACAAGCCAAGTTCTATAATGAAAATTCCCACTAGTATATGAAAGTGATAACTCAAGAGACTCTCTATATGAAGAACATGGTGCTACTTTGAAGCACAAGTGTGGTAAAAGGATAGTAACATTGCCCCTTCTCTCTTCTTCTCTCATTTTTTTTTTTATTTTTTGGTGGGCTTCTTTAGCCTCCTTTTTTATTTGGGCTTCTTTGGCCTCTTTTATTTATTTTTAAAGTCCAGAGTCTCATCCCGAATTGTGGGGGAATCACGGTCTCCATCATCCTTTCCTCACTAGGGCAATGCTCTAATAATGATGATCATCACACTTTTATTTACTTACAACTCAATATTACAACTCGATAGTAGAACAAAGATATGACTCTGTATGAATGCCTCCGGCAGTGTACCAGGATGTGCAATGATCTAGCGTAGAAATGACATCAAAAAACGGCCAAGCCATGAAAACATCATGCTAGCTATCTTACGATCATGCAAATCAATATGGCAATGAATGCTCAAGTCATGTATATGATGATGATGGAAGTTGCATGGCAAATATACCTCGAAATGGCTATGGAAATGCCATGATAGGTAGGTATGGTGGCTGTTTTGAGGAAGGTATATGGTGGGTTTATGGTACCGGCGAAAGTTGCGCGGTACTAGAGAGGCTAGCAATGGTGGAAGGGTGAGAGTGCGTATAATCCATGGACTCAACATTAGTCATAAAGAACTCACATACTTATTGCAAAAATCTATTAGTCATCGAAACAAAGTACTGTGCACATGCTCCTAGGGTAGATTGGTAGGAAAAGACCATCGCTCGTCCCAACCGCCACTCATAAGGAAGACAATCAATAAATAAATCATGCTCCGACTTCGTTACATAACGGTTCACCATACGTGCATGCTACGGAATCACAAACTCAACACAAGTATTTCTACTAATCCACAACTACCCACTAGCATGACTCTAATATCACCATCTTTATATCGCAAAACTATTGCAAGGAATCAAACATATCATATTCAGTGATCTACAAGTTTTATGTAGGATTTTATGACTAACCATGTGAATGACCAGTTCCTGTCATCTCTCTAAATAGATATAAGTGAAGCAGAGAGTTTAATTCTTTCTACAAAAGATATGCCCACGCTCTAACAAATATAAGTGAAGCAAAAGAGCATTCTACAAATGGCGGTTTTCTATGTAAAGAGAAACAGGCAATCCAAACTTCAAATGATATAAGTGAAGCACATGAAGCATTCTATAAAGCCATACTCAAAAGATATAAGTGAAGTGCAATGAGCATTCTATAAATCAACCAAGGATTGTCTCATACCAGCATGGTGCATAAAAGAAAAAAAAATGAAAGCTAAATGCAAAAGACGCTCCAAGATTGCACATATCGCATGAACGAAACGAATCTGAAAACATACTGATACTTGTTGAAGAAAGAGGGGATGCCTTCCGAGGCATCCCCAAGCTTAGACGCTTGAGTCTCCTTGAATATTTACTTGGGGTGCCTCGGGCATCCCCAAGCTTGAGCTCTTTCTCTCCTTCTTCTCACATCGAGACCTTCTCGATCATCGAACACTTCATCCACACAAAACTTCAACAGAAAACTCGGTAAGATCCGTTAGTATAATAAAGCAAATCACTACTCTAAGTACTGTTGCAAACCAATTCATATTTTGTTTTTGCATTGTTCTACTGTAATATAACTTTCCATGGCTTAATCCACTGATATAAATTGATAGTTTCATCAAAACAAGCAAACTATGCATCAAAAACAGAATCTGTCTAAAACAGAACAGTCTTACAATCTGAACATTCACCATACTTCTGATACTTGAACAATTCTACAAAAATTTTAAAAATAAAAAATTTGTATAGGAAGGACAGTTGCAAAAAGAATCAGAACCATTTGACGTTCCAGAAAAATGTAAAATCACGCACTACAGCCAAAGT
>NC_053024.1:61296060-61307468 GCF_003073215.2 Triticum urartu | reverse complement strand
AAAAATTACTTAGTGATAAAGCAAACAAGCACACACGAGAATATTCACCCCACGCTATTGCTCCCCGGCAACGGCGCCAGAAAAAGGTCTTGATAACCCACAAGTATAGGGGATCGCAACAGTTTTCGATAAGTAAGAGTGTCGAACCCAACGAGGAGCTAAAGGTAGAACAAAATTCCCTCAAGTTCTATCGACCACCGATACAACTCTACGCACGCTTGATGTTCGCTTTACCTAGAACAAGTATGAAACTAGAAGTACTTTGTAGGTGTTGTTGGATAGGTTTGCAAGATAATAAAGAGCAAGTAAATAAAAAGTAGGGGCTGTTTAAGAAAGAACAAATAAAGTAAATATAGCGAGTGTGGAAAAGTGGTGGTAGGAGTTGCGAAATTTCCCCTAAGCAATTGACTACTTTACTAGACCGATAGCAAGTATTATGTGGGAGAGGCCACTGCTAGCATGTCATCCCTGACTTGGAATTCTATGCACTTATGATTGGAACTATTAGCAAGCATCCGCAACTACTAACGTTCATTAAGGTAAAACCCAACCATAGCATTAAGATATATTGGTCCCCCTTCAATCCCGTATGCATCAATTTCTATGCTAGGCTGAAGCTTCTGTCACCCTTGCCCTCCAATACATAGTCCTATCAACATACAACTAACCCTATGGTGTGATCCACGCGCGCGCTCATATGATGGGCACCAAAGGACAGCAACATAACCACAAGCAAATTAAATCAATCATAGCAATTCATCAACCACTGATAGGACAACGAAAATCTACTCAGACATCATAGGATGGCAACACATCATTGGATAATAATATGAAGCATAAAGCACCATGTTCAAGTAGAGGGTACAGCGGGTTGCGGGAGAGTGGACCGCTGTAGATAGAGGGGGGAAGGTGATGGAGATGTTGGTGAAGATGGCGAGGTGTTGGTGTAGATCGCGGTGATGATGATGATGGCCACGGCAGCGTTCCGGCGCCACCGGAAGAGAAGGGGAGAGGGGGGCCCTTCGTCTTCTTCTTCCTTGACCTCCTCCCTAGATGGGAGAAGGGTTTCCCCTCTGGTCCTTGGCCTCCATGGCATGGGAGGGGCGAGAGCCCCTCCGAGATTGGATCTGTCTCTCTGTCTCTCTCTGTTTCTGCGTTCTCAGATTCTACCCTTTCACCGTTTCTTATATTCCCGGAGATCCGTAACTCCGATTGGGCTGAAATTTTAACACGATCTCTATCCGGATATTAGCTTTCTTGCGGCGAAAGAAGGGCATCAACCGCCTTACGGGTGGCCATGAGGGTCAGGGGCGCGCCCCCTGCCTCGTGCCCCCTCGGGCACCGTCTCGCGTGGATTTTTCTTCCCAAAAATCATATATATTCCAAAAAAAATCTCCATCAGTTTTTATCCCGTTTGGACTCCGTTTGATATGGATATTCTGCGAAACAAAAAACATGCAACAAACAGGAACTGGCACTGGGCACTGGATCAATATGTTAGTCCCAAAAATAGTATAAAAAGTTGCCAAAAGTATATGAAAGTTGTAGAATATTGGCATGGAACAATCAAAAATTATAGATATGACGGAGATGTATCACCGTGGTACAAATTTTGTCCCATTTGGGGTAGGTCTTGGTATAAGCTTCTCACAAACCAGAGCTTCTCACGACAAGCGTGATGGTTTCGGTAGCGAACGTCCCACCTTTGGGGACGAAATGATATCCGTTGCCTCTTATTGCTTTCAAAAAAATTCGAGTGTCAACATAGAACAACAGGAGTGTTGTGCGAATTTTTGTGATTTTTCGGGGTTCGTTTGGGCATTTTTATGCATTAACTGAGTTTTCAATGCATTTATGTGCATAATTCAAATTTGAACTACATGCACATGCTCCAGTGCATATATACTGGTTGAAAAATCAAATATGTGTCCTTGTGTGCATGCTTAGGTCCTGTCGGTGTCAAAATCGGCGGATCTCGGGTAGGGGGTCCCGAACTGTGTGTCTATGGTCGATGGTAACAGGAGACAGGGGACACGATGTTTACCCAGGTTCGGGCCCTCTCTATGGAGGTAATACCCTACATACTGTTTGATTGATATTGATGAATAAGAGTATTACAAGAGTTGATCTACCACGAGATCCTAATGGTTAAACCCTAGAGGTCTAGCTTGTATGGCTATGATAATGAGTATCTCCCCCCTCCGGACTAAGTCCTCCGGTTTATATAAATACCGGGGAGGATCCAGGGTTACACAAGGTCGGTTACAAACAAAGGAATCTACATGTTTGGTCGCCAAGCTTTCCCTTCACACCAAGGAGAGTCCCATCCGGACACGGGGCAGTCTTCGGCCTTCATGTTCTTCACAGCCCATCAGTCCGGCCCATGGCTAACAGGCCAGACGCCCGAGGACCCCTTAGTCCAGGACTTCCTCAGTAGCCCCTGAACCTGGCTTCAATGACAAGGTATCCGGCGCGTAGATCTGTATTCGGCATTGGAAGGCGGGTTCCTCCTTCCAAACTGCTAGATAGTCTTCGGACGAAACAATCGTGTCAGGATCTACAACATACATCTGTAGAGAGTATAATACTTCACGAGTCCAATCTGCTGACCACTTTAGTAACGTGAAATCACGTCAGTCCGGCCATAATTTTGAACCGTTTTTCGTCTGCCACTCCATGTTTCGAGACGCGGTTGCCATTGGCACGTCTTGTCAAAGCAGAGATCGTGTCCCCTTATTACGGGATTTTCATCAATTCGGGCGTGGGTAACCCAACCGTGCCTGTTAACACAGCCCTTGGGAATAGGCGAGATTTAAGGCGAGTGGGGAGGCGTTCAATATTCACTGCCCTTATAAGGAGATAAGAATCTCCTTTCTTCTCCCACGCCTTCTCTCTTCCTCTGCCCTTCCACTCTCGAGCTCCAGCACCCAACTTCTCATCTTTTTCCCACTCGAGCAAGCACTCAACCAAGTCCGGATCCGGAGGTCAAGGCAAGTGGATGGTCTCCTCCGTCAAGGAGGAAGACATTACTGAGCTTCGGGTGGCCGGGTACCTGGCGAAGGAGATCGCCCACCGTCTTCCAGCCCAGGGGCAAGACATCCCCACACTGAAGCCCAATGAGAGGGTGGTATTCATCCCTCATTTCCTTCGCGGGCTAGGGTTTCCACTCCACCCTTTCGTCCGTGGGGTGATGTACTATTACGGGATAGACTTCCATGATCTATCCCCGAACTCCTTCCTTAACATCTCGGCGTTCATCGTCGTGTGTGAGGCCTTCCTCCGCATCCAACCCCACTTCAGGCTATGGCTCAAGGTCTTCAATGTGAAGCTGAAGGTGGTGGATGGCCAGCACGTGGAGTGCGGAGGCGCCATGGTGAGCAAGCTGACTAATGTCTCCTAGCCTAAAGGAACTTTCATGGAGACCGTCAAGGAATGGCAGAAACAGTGGTTCTACATCACAGAACCCCACAGCACAAACTGGGCCGCTGCCACCGAATTCAACTCCGGCGCTCCAATGCGGCTCACCTCCTGGGTTGAGAAGATCCCGAATTGGTCATCATCAGATGACCTGATAGCGCTACAGATGCGCGTTCAAAGTATGGTGGACAAGGATATCAAGCTTGTCGATATAATCCAGGTGATGCTAGTTCACCGGATTCTCCCGTGCCAAAGCCGAAGCCGCCCTCTATGGGAGTTTCATCCGAAGAAGCCCCATACCCTGAAGAGGCTCTTCGAAACTTCTCACGAAGACGCTTGGAAGTTGCTCTTCAAGGGCAACGAGACACCGCCGGCCATGGATTCAGACCGCGGGCATGACATCAATCACCTCGCCAATGAGGTATATTATTTTTAACGCATCCCCTACTTGCTTTTTTCAAGGATGATATCTAAGCTATTATTATTGTTGCTTCTTCAGGACTGGATGGAGAGGGTGAAGCAGATCCAGTGTCCTGCTCCGCTGCCTGAAGAACCAGCCATTCCGCGTTTAGCTAAGATGCTGGTGTCGGCGCCCTATACGAAAACGACGAAGAGAGCCCAGGGGTGTCGGGAGCCGCCCCCGCCGCAAGGGTGCTTCGGACGCGAAGTCCGAAGACAAGACCCGTTCCTCCGTCGCCGAAGACGACGACGAATAGGAGGAGAAGAGCGACTCTCCCTCTGATGGAGGGAGGAAGAAGAGGGCGGCCTCCACAATTCTGGAGGCGGAGGCGCCCAAGAAGGGGAAAGGCCCGCTTGCGGGCAGCTTTGCATGGGACGCCAGCAGCAGTCCGGAGCGACACCCCCGTACCAAGCCTCGGGCCACATTGTAACACTACAAAAAAAAGACACATCCGTGACATTTTGGGCCGAACGAAAAAAAAATTTGTCATACATATGACACTTCTATGACGATAATTGTGACAAAACCCGGTATCATCATAGATGTGGTGGGCTCTTACTTCTATGACAAAAAATCATGATAGAAAATGGGCTTTTCGTCCTGGGCGGGCTGGAGACGCAACTGCATGACATTCTTTGGGCCGTCCATGATGGAAAAAACCGTGGTAGAAGCGAGGGCGAGGAAAATTTCGGGGAGTTCCCGGTTACGGTGGGAGGTCGGAGGCCGAGCGATGTGCGTTTCTCTCGTACACGTACGCGCATGTGTGCGAGCCGTTGGCTCTAACAGAACCCGAGCGATTGCACTTCAGGATACGCGTTACTGAAACCGAGAGATAGATCGATGGCTGTTAACTGAACCCGATCGAGCGATTCCTTCGCTACTGCTGCTAACTTAAGCCGATTGAACCCTGCTGCCTCATTCCCTTGATGAACAATGAGTGTTGTTGGGGATGTTTGGATGAACAGTTCCTGATGGGGGTGGATGAACAGGACCCCGTGGTGTTGCCTCTGGATGAACAGGACCCCGATCCATCGAGCCAGTTGGGGCTGGATGAACAGGACCCCGTGGAGGGCTGGATGAACAGGAGCACCCCATAGAGGGCAGGATGAACAGTAGACGGTGGAGGGCAGGATGAACAGTAGCACGTGGAGGGGTGGTTGAACAGGAGCCCGTCGAGAGGGCTCGTTGAACAGTAGCCGGTGGAGTAGCGCGCGGTGGAGGATGGATGAACAGGAGCCCGTGGATGAACAGTCGCACATGGAGGCTGGAGGTGGTCGACGGTGGATGAACAGTAGCTCGTGGAGGCTGGAGGGGGTCGACGGTGGAGATGAACAGTATCCCGTGGAGTCCCGTTTTGCGGTACACCACACCCCTCCCGATGAACAGGACCCCTGTTTCGACCGTAGCGCTCCAACACAAGTCTGTTTCATCCGTTTTGTGGTACGCCCACACCCCCCGATCAACAAAGACCCCCATTTCGGACCGTAGGAGGTCGTTTCCTCCCGTTTGCGGTACGCCAGACCCCTCCCGATCAACAGGGCCCGTTCCGAACGTAGGAGGTCCGTTTTCCTCCGTTGTGCGGTTATGCCAGGCCTCGTTTCCGTCGCCTGTTTCATCCAAGCCCTCCCGATGAAAACGACCACGCATTCCGTTCCGACCCAGCCGGTTGGCTCCCACGCGTTTCGTTGCCTCCCCCCATGAACACGATGGCATTCCGTTGCCTCCCCATGAACACGACGACGACGCTGTTTCTCCGTTCCGACATAGCCATGTACACGAGCCATGGTCATACGTATGCGCGAGTAGGCGTTCGAGACCCCGCCCGTATGTACACATACGTGGCCGTATTTTCTTTCTTGCACCCTGGCCGTTGTACATACGTGTAAATGCTACGTGCGCGCCTCTACTACGACACGTGCATGCCTCTACATCGACCAGTATGTACGTACATGTTCGCGACCAGAATGACAACACTACGTACGCTTCGACCAGGTGGGTCCCCACTATCAGGCACTTCCTTGCCTGCGAAGATGTAGCTGGTGGGTCCCAGCATCAGGGGGCGAATCGTTTTTTTTGCCCGGACGCACTTCCTTGCGTGCGAAGATGTAGCTGGTGGGTCCCAGCAGTCAGGGGGAAACGTTTTTTTGCGAAATACGGTGGCCCGTCCGGTGGGTCCCGCTGTCAGGTGGAGGAATAATTATTTTGCACGTAATAAGGAGGCACTTCCTTGCTGCGGCCATGGACCCAGCTGTCAGCCTCTCCACATATAGTCACGCCCGATGGAAGTCGTTCCTTGACCACGTTGACCATGCCGCGCCGAGAGCACCAGGGCGGTGGACGACGGCGAGGCCTAGGAAGGGGACGACGCGGAGCCGGGGAAGACGCGGCAGTGGATGCCCACGCGTAGAGGAGTACGAGGGTTCACTGGTTCGCTGCGGTGTGAGGCTGCCGTCGCCGCAGAATAACAGGGGGTGTGGGTGAGTAGAGGGATGGCCTGGCCAGCGGTGGGAGTAGTAGGGGGCGGTGAGGCCTCCGCCGCATCGCAGCCGGCCACGGGAGGCAGGAGCACGAGGCACGACCGGCGCTGGTTTGGGCGGCTGGAGCAAGAAGACCAGAGGTTGAAGAAGCACTACGGCCGTTGGATGGACATCGACTGGACACTAGGTGGCACCTGGATGGACATACGGTCACTGAGCTAGAATCGTGCATATTGACTAAGTTGACAAAGCCCTCCGTCCCCGTCAACTTAGTAGGCCCACAAGTCAGCCTGCCACTATACTGGGTCCCAGCTAGCAGGGGGTATTCATTTTTTGTGCGTAATAAGGAGGCACTTCCTTGCGTGCGAAGATATAGCTGGTGGGTCCGTCAGCGCGAGGTAAGCGTAACGTTTTTCGCGAAATACAGAGGCCCTTTCGGTGGGTCCCTAGATGTCAGGTGGAGGAATCATTATTTTGCGCGTAATAAGGAGGCATTTCCTTGCGTGCGGCCGTGGACCCAGCTGTCGCCTCTCCACGTACAGTCCACTTCAGATGCATGTCGGTCGTTGACCACGTTGACCAGGCCTCGCCGAGAGCACTAGGGCGGTGGACGACGACGAGGCCTAGGAAGGGAAGGACACGGAGGCAGGGAAGACTCGGCAGTTGTTTCCCACGCGGAGGGGAGTACGACTGTATGAGAGTTTACTGGTTTGTCTGCCGTCGCCGGAGAATAACAGCAGGTGTGGGTGAGTAGAGGGATGGCTAGGCCAGCGATGGGAGTACGGTGGGGCGGTGAGGCCTGCACGGTAGCAGCCGGCCGCGGGGAGGAGGGAGCAGGCAGTCCCGCCAGCGCTTGTTTGAGCGGCTGGAGCAGGAAGAGCAGAGATTGAAGAAGCACGACGGCCGTTGGATGGACATCCAACAGTCACTGCTTGTGCGTCAACCTTTTTTAGGAAAGCCTCAAATCTATGGAAAACAGCATACAGCCCATCTGCCATTATTTCTAATAATTTACAGCCCATTTGCTAATTATAAGGTTTTTTTGGAGCCCATATTCTTTTTGTTAGCATTACAGCCCATATTGTGGCCACGTTAAAAAATTATACGAAATTTTGCATATTTCGATGCGGTCCGAACTGTTTTTAATCCCGAAATTTCGACTCACATTCAAACTGATTTTAAAAATAAATGTATATCAATATAAAATCCAACAAATTCTCCATGCATAAAAATTAATGTAATTTCAAATCTCGAAATGAAAAAAAATATTTGAAACTAATTGCCGGTTTGATGTGTTTTAAAAATGTACAGCCCATTTCTCATTACTGATGGGCCATTTTCTCGGCCAGCCGAATGAAAGCTCTCCTCGTCTTGAAAGATTTGCAGCCCAACAGGCCTGACAAAGCGACTTACTTGGCAAATCATAAAAAAACTGGGCTGTGGCCGTGGACCCAGCTGTCAGCCTCTCCACGTACAGTACTCTTCCGATGGAATGTCGTTGACCACGCCGAGCCGAGAGCACCAAAGGCGGTGGACGACGACGAGGCCCAGCCCTCTCCCTCGACGACAAGTCATACCTGACGAGACACGATCACTCTATAGTACACACTCACAGCCAATGCGATACCGAGAAAGCCGACGACAGAACTAAGCATAATGCGTCGTCCTGCACACGCCTGGTCGCACTAGCCTGTCTGCCACTCCGCGAGAAGAGGAGTACGCAGGGTTCCACTGGTTCGGCTACGGTACATGTGCTCGAGTGTAATTTAGGCTACAAGACACTTAGCTTGTCCTCGCCGCATGGGCTGAATCTGTTGATGACCACTTAACTGCATCTCCCTCGGACCTAGGTGGGGCCCTTCCACCCGCTCGTAGGGGCGATGAGGCCCAACACGCGCCGCACTCCAAACTACGTCACCACTCTCGTGGCCAGCACAAACGGCCACTGGAGGCAGCAGCAGCGGTCCTCCCAGGCGCTGGTTTGGGCGGCTGGTGCAAGAAGAGCACGATTTGAAGAAGCAGCAGGACCGTTTGATTCAATTACCAACGTTATCTGCTAGAACTACACAACTACACGACCAAAGCGGCAGGACCGTTCAATTCAAATCCAATGGTTACTGGTCAGCAGGGCCTGCGACGGTACTGCTGCTAGAATCGTTTGTTGACTAAGTGACAAGCCCTGCGTACGCGTCAACTTAGTAGGCCCACAGGTCAGCCTCCCAACCGGTGCGCCCCAGATGTCAGTGGGAGGAATCATTTTTTTCGCGTAATAAGGAGGCAGTTGATTGCGTGCGGCCAGGCCAGCGGAGGGAGTAGGGTGGGCCGGGGAAGCCTGCGCGGCATCACAGCGGGCCACAAGAGGAGGGAGCAGGCAGTCCCGCCGGCGCTAGTTTAGGCGGCTGGAGCAGGAAGATCAGAGATTGAAGAAGCACGTCGGCCGTTGGATGGACATCCAACACTAACTGCTGCTAGAATCGTGTGTTCACTGACAAAGCCTTGCGTAAACAAGTCAGCCTCGAAATCTGTGGCGTGTACAGCCCATTTGCTATTATTTTTATAATTTTTACTCATTTTCTAATTCATATGGAATTTATTGCAGCCCGTTTTCCATTTTTAGAATTGCTGGCCATTTTCTGGTCAGTACCAGGGTCAAAAAATTAACTAAATATGTGGGAAATTTTGAAAATTCGCAAATTTTTGCTGGGGAACGAAATATTCTTAATCCAAAAATTAATAGCCATACTAAAACAAATTTAAAAATAAATTAGTACTATGTCATGTTAAATCCAATGAAATACGTATAAGATATCAGTGAAGAACAAAAACAAAAAAAGAAACTTATATCCCATTTGCTATAATTTTTTTGGAATTTTCAACCCCTTTTGATATTACTTTTAACAGACATTGACCATACTCTTAAGCCAGGCCGGAATGCATCCCTCCTCGTCTTGAAAGATTTGCAGCCCAGTAATTCGGAGAAAACAAATAGGCCTAGCTTGGGTATTCTTCAAAAAGAAATACTGGGCTACCTATTTTCCCAAAGAACTGGTGCATGAGCATTTAGCTTTATTTATTTATTTATTTATTTACTTATTTATGTTTAGGGGACCATGAGCATGTACCTGGGCCGGATTCATGTGAGAGCCTCCCTTCCAGTTAATTATGGGCTTCTCTATTGGGCCTTCATCAGTGGGCTGCATGTTATCAACAAGTGGAAAATGTGTTCCGAGTTTCAAAAAAAATGTGTTCCGTATGATAAATAGTATGCGCTACGTACGGTACGGGGCACTAAAGGATCGAACCGTGCAACGACTTCCAAAACATTGTGTTTGTCGTTCTAACAACACATTTATTCAACCAACAGACGAAATATACTACTGATTGTACATTGAAAACAGCAGCAGCAGCAGCAACGAGGGCTGGGGGTGCAACAAAAGCAGTAAGCAGGCTAGAAAGAGTGAAGACGCAGCTCTCTCTTCCAAACCAAACATCAGCCATCATTACAAAAGGGCTACCAAAAAAGAACAAGTGTATGCACCAAACTAAATAAAGATCCTACTACACCAAGTGTACGCATCTAACTAACTGGCTCTGTTAGACGTTACAATTTATTAAGCTGTGGAGATTGGCTGACGGCTTGAACCAGATGGGTGCCTGCGGGGGAAACTCCAACCAGCAGGTCGAAGTCTGATACTTGCGACCCTCTCTCCTACTTTGGGCGTAGAGCGTGGCGGCACATATCAGGGTATGGTGCATGCAGAGACGCCATGGTACGCTGTGTACACACAGTTTTTGCCTGATGAACGAAACCGCGCTGCCATCATGATCCTTGCCGTCGGTTATCTCCTGGTTAATCGCATAATTCAGTCCGAACAAAAGAGCGTGTACCAAGGCTACTTACCAGCCTCCAGTCAAAAATTCCTTGAAGGCCCAGAGAAGCTGGGATCCTGCTCAAAGACCTTGCAGTGACTGTGATTGTATTCCGCGAAACAACGTCCGGTACGTGCGAACGATCATCAATCTTTCGCCTGTCTGATCGAGCCAGGAACCACCTGCAACTGCCATGCCGCTTTTCTTTGAAAGGTTCTGGGATTAGGAAGGGTAGGGACACCAGGCGGCCTACAACATCATATCAAGTTGGAGTCAAATAAAAAAGGGCTCTTGGTTTAGTCAATCTTAAGAACAGCATGTTATGAGCATGAATATTTTTTCAGCAAATGTTGACAGTAATATAAGCAAGCCATCATGATATCATAGGAAAGTAACATACTGCTGTAACAGCCGTTTGTAGCGATGACTGGAGTAGGCCAGCAATAACGTCCAGCCATAGAAGGAGTCGACAGCATAAATGAAGCCCTTGTGTTCAATGGCATCAGAGAACCATGGAGGATGTATGATCCTGCGATGCACATGCAGATTTATCCACTTACTGCAGTGACCTGTCAGATAGGCGAGACCGCGGTTGAAGAATGCAATTAGCCCGAAGTCTTTATAATTCGCAGATCTTGTGGGCACTTGGCAGATTACAACCTTGAGCAAATCAAACTTGGTATCATGTCGGCTACTGTAAGATTCCGAGTATTCTGGGCCGTGGTGCCAAAGCAGTGTAGTGTTAATCGAAGGAAGGGGGATCAATCCCCGGGTGTAGACCTCCACGAGCATCCAGCTGTCACGACCGTCGACGAGCACCATCCAAGACGTGTTCATGCCGACCCAGTACATACCATTAATGTAGTTGAGGCTGACTGACGGGGATCGGATCGCAGTCAAGGGGGTTGATGCTCGCCACCCTATGATCGTTATGCTGCGTGACACGCCGTTTCTGAAGATCAGGCGGCATCAGCAAGCAAGGAGCTGGCTTAAAAAGCTCCGGCCTGAGGGCTTTGAGTAAACGGTACAGCCCCGACGAGCACGCGGCGAGCGGCATGGTACTGAGATTGTCCACAGCGAAACAATGAGCTTGATTACCTCTGTGGGGAGCGAATTCCAGCCACTCTTTCGGCGGACGCTGCTCGGTTCTGCCATTGTTAGTGCTTGGGTTTTCGGACGACGCC
>NC_053024.1:61252516-61295060 GCF_003073215.2 Triticum urartu | reverse complement strand
GGCCTTGTGGTAGGGCATCATTGCCTTGAGGAATTTGCGCTTGATCCAATTGTCATCCGTGTCCTTGCTCCCGTGATCTCGGAGTGAGACCGCGAGTTTGGTTACTCTCCGATAAAGCTCACGAGGTTCTTCATCTTCTTTCATTGCAAACTCATCGGCCTCATCTTGCACCACTTCATAGTTGGAGCGTTGAATTCTTGCGCTTCCCCGGTAGAATGAGACAACACAAAGCCATGTGTCTTTGGCCAAGGCGAAGGGCCGAAGATGAGGTAGATCTTCGGGTGGAATTGCATCTTGAATGATGAAGAGAGCATTCTCATTGAATTGATTATCCGCGGCTTCTCGAGGAGTGAAGTTGCTTGGATCATGCGGATAGAAACCTTCTTCAATGATTCTCCAAAGATTAGTGTTCACATGATTAAAATGACGTTTAAAGCAGTAAACCCAAGAATCAAAGTCCTCATTTTTCACAATCTTAGGGGGAGGACCGGCATGATTCAAATGAGTGGAAGGAACCGGTCCATCATAAACAAGTGGTGGTTCCACATGAGCAAAGATGCCGGTGCCATTCTTACCACTAGAAGAAGGAGCCTTTTCGCTACTAGCTTCCCCTTATCGGAGGTAGCATCCATCACCTTGTCGGTGGGATTACCCACTTTCAACGGTGCGGTGGATAGTTTAAGCCCTTCAAGGAATTTAGTAAACAATCTTTCAACCTCGGTCGTCATGGAGGTTTTCAATGTCTCCAAGGCCACATTGAACTCCTCACGAGAGACCGAGGTTCCCCCATCGCCCATAGACGAGACCGGATTCACACCTGAGTGTTCCTCCACACCGTCTACGGTATCAACCATACTCTTCGGACGGTAAAGTCCTTAATAAAGAGATGAGGCTCTGATACCAATTGAAAGGATCGATATAGTTGACTAGAGGGGGGTGAATAGGCAACTAACAATTTTTAGCTTTTCTTTACCAAATTAAACTTTGCAACAAAGTAGGTTGTCTAGATGTGCAACTAGGTGAGCAACCTATATGATGCAACACATACAAGCACAAAAGCAAGCAAGGAAAGTAACACAAGTAAGCTCGCAAAAGTAAAGGGACGAGAAGACCAAGAGTGGAGCCGGTGAAGACGAGGATGTGTTACCGAAGTTCCTTCCTTTTGAAGGGAAGTACGTCTCCGTTGGAGCGGTGTGGAGGCACAATGCTCCCCAAGAAGCCACTAGGGCCACCGTATTCTCCTCACGCCCTCACACAATGCGAGATGCCATGATTCCACTATTGGTGCCCTTGAAGGCGGCGACCGAACCTTTACAAACAAGGTTGGGGCTCTCTCCACAACTTAATTGGAGGCTCCCAACTAAACCATGAAGCTTCACCACAATGGAATATGGCTCCGAGGTGACCTCAACCATCTAGGGTGCTCAAACACCCAAGAGTAACAAAATCCACACAAGAAAGTATGGGGGCAGCAAATATCCTTTGGTGGAAGTGTAGATCTAGGTCTCCTCCTTCAATCCCTAGCAAATCAACAAGGTTGAGTGGCTAGAGAGATAGATCGGGCAAGAGAGCTTGAAGTGCATTAATGGTGGAGTGAGAGAGGTCAAAGGTGAGAGTGGTAGGTGGGAGAAGCTCCCTTATATACCAACCCTAAATTCCAGCCATTACTACGTTTTTTTGCACTACAATGGTACAACCGGTCCTCGTCCCGGTACAACCGGGACTCACGGTGTATCTGCAGAACCCTACCATGCGGTACAACCGGACCTACAGTCGGTAGTACCGGCTAAGAAAAATAACCGGACTAACCGCCTAGCCACCACACAACCACCGCATCAAAACAGGAGCTTGACCGGTACTTGGGCGGTGCCTGGCCGGAACAACCGCATGGCCTTGAGCTCTTGGGCGGCTAAGTTCCGAGTGGAAGAACCGCTCGGACCACCAGTGGTACCGGTCGTCAAGGAACGACCGGACCAACCGGGCCACTACCGCCCAAGAACCGCATCGAAACAGAAGCGCGAGCGGTACTTGAGCGGTGCATGGCCGGAACCACCGCCCTAGCATTTGCAGAGCATGGTGGCGGTACCACCGCCCGGAGGCAGCGGTACAACCGCTCGAGCAAAGCTGATGAGCGACAAGACCCAGCGGTACAACCGCTCCAGAGAGCGGTATAACCACTGGGCAGAAACAGTGAGCAGGAATAGATAAGGGAAGAGACAAGGAAAACTCTCTCTCTCACGCCTAAGAAAGACAAAGGAGGGGTGATGAAGGTGTACGTGAAAAGATTCCCCCTGTTCTTTCTAATGAGGATTCCCTCTTGATAGTACGGGTTCCCTATGACCAAAGAGATAAAAAGCATAGGGACTCCGTCTTCGATCTTTTCCTACAAGAGAGAATAGCTTTCCGATGTGGGACTAAGCGTCAAGTACCTGAAACATTTAGCACAAGATTAGACCAACAAAGGGTTGTCATCATCATCCAAAACATAAAGTAGGGAAATGCCCTATCAGTCGTGTTAATACAAATGCTCTGCCTCTCAAAGTTGCAGTTTCTTATTTGAAACTGAACTTGCAGTTTCTTATCTAAAACTGAAACTTGCAGTTTCTTCTTTGAGAATCACATTGTCTGCACTTTTATACTCCTATGAAACTACATTTTTTAAGTGCCAAAAATAGATCTCTAGAATTCATAAAATACTTCATATGCTCACCACTGCAAATCCGAAATTCAAAAGACATTCATATTTGAAAGTACTCTCAAAGTACACAACACAATTCACAACCTGCAAATACTGACAACCCTAGGCTCCTCCTGACAATTCACAACCTGCCCGACTATTGGGCTGGGGGGCAGTCACCTCCTATTCCTCGGCGGCAGACAGCCGCCCCATGAGACGATGTGAACGGCGAGGGAGAGGATGGCGGGGAAGCGTCGTCGGGCCAACTGCTTTTTCCTCTTGCAGCTGGGTTCGGTCGACGAAGACTCCACCGGCTCGCTCTGGCACGACACCCTCACAAACGGCACACTGTAGATGCTCGATCCTTCAATCTCTGGTGGATGCTCCATCTGGGATCGATACTCCCACCACCGATCCCTCAAGATCGGATTCGGTGAATCTGTTTGCTCCATGGCCCATAGGAGCAGCTCTACGTACTCCCACGCGACTCCCTTCGGGAGTATCATCGCATTTTCGCTCTGTTGCAGATATTTGGCCATGGATGTCGCCGTCTTCGCTAGTTGGTCCTTATTGTCAAACCAAGACTGTATGTCCAACATCCTAGCTAGCTTCACAGGGTCGCCGTCTGCGGTCCTCACGTATCGGCTGTACTCCTCCATCGATCTACTTCTCCACAGCACCTTCACTCGCCGGCGGTGGTTTTTAAATGGAAGAGGAGAGGAGCAGCACTGGTTTTGGATTCGAACGGGAGAGGAGTGACGCTGGTTTTGGATTGGAATAGGAGAGGAGGGCGGTGGTTTTGAAATGGAAGAGGAGAGGACTGGCAGTGGATTTAGATTGGAACAGGAGAGGAGCGGCAGTGGTTTAAGAGGAGAGGAGCGGCGCTGGTCTTGGAAGTATTTTTTTGTTTTGCGTATTTTGGGTCAAAGTTTGACCACGTACTGTATTTGACAAGCAAAAGGTGAATGCATGTCACCAAAAATTGTATCGTTTGGTTCGTATCTGAATGTACTTTCAAATTATATTATTTTTGCAACGTATAACATATATTTCATTTGTGAAAATCATGGTCAATTATGACCCAGAATAAAAAGGCGACTAGTAAATGTGGGGTCGCTTTCTTAGTTGAAGGGTAAATTGATTTTGATTTTGATCCAGTCACAGCGCGCCGACCCTCTTGTCCAATCCTAAATCGTTGTCGCACGCTCCTCTCCCTCTTCTCCATTGCAAAACCACCTCCTCTCCTCTCCATCATCTCCATTCCAAAACCATTGTCTTGCCTCTCCCTCTTCTCCATTGCAAAACACCTCCTCTCTCCTCGGATGAGGATCCCCTGACGTAGCTCATCCTGCCATTGAGACACTGACACATGGGTCCCACCAAGCGCGGGGCCCACCTGTCAGCGACCGAAAGGCATCCTCTCCAGGGAAACCTCTCCATCATCTTCATTCCAAAACCACCGTCTCACCTCTCCCTCTTATCCATTTCAAAACCACCCCCTCTCCTGTCCATCATCTCCATTCCAAAACCACTATATCGCCTCTCCCTCTTCTCTATTGCAAGACCACCGTCTCTCCTCCTATCTTCCAAAGCTAGCACCGGACCACTCAGAAGGACATCTATGGAGAGGATGCAGCAGCGAATCAGGCAGATCGCCGGCGGCGACCAGGCAAAGTTAGCCAGGTTGAAGGAGATCCTTACTTGGTTTGACAATGAGTGTGAGATTTCGACGACGGTGAGGGCCATGTGGCAATGTATGCAAAAGAGCGAGACGGTGGCGATGAGGGCAGCGATGTACTCCTCGGTGGCAGTCACGCCGCAGTTCTTCGAGTTCATCGAGTATCTCCTCTGGGCGATGGAGCAGACAGATTCGCCCGAGGCGAAAGTCAGGTGGAGGTGGTGGGTGTACAGGTCGAAGGTCGAGCACCCAGAGGATAACGAATCGATCGAGTACGGTGTGCCATTCATGAGGGTGCAGAGCCAGCCGGAGCCATAGGAGTATTCGTTCTCCCACCGCAAGAGGAGGACGGATGGTGCGACGTCGCTTCCCCACTGAGGGAGTCCTGGATTAGGGGGTGTCCGGATGGCCGGACTATACCTTCAGCCGGACTCCTGGACTATGAAGATACAAGATTGAACACTTCGTCCCGTGTCCGAAGGGACTTTCCTTGGCGTGGAAGGCAAGCTTGGCGATACGGATATGTAGATCTCCTACCATTGTAACCGACTTTGTGTAACCCTAACCCTCTCCGGTGTCTATATAAACCAGAGGGTTTTAATCCGTAGGACAACATATAGAACAACAATCATACCATAGGCTAGCTTCTAGGGTTTAGCCTCTCCGATCTCGTGGTAGATCTACTCTTGTACTACCCATATCATCAATATTAATCAAGCAGGACGTAGGGTTTTACCTCCATCAAGAGGGCCCGAACCTGGGTAAAACTTCGTGTCCCTTGCCTCATGTTACCATCCGGCCTAGACGCACAGTTCGGGACCCCCTACCCGAGATCCGCCGGTTTTGACACCGACATTGGTGCTTTCATTGAGAGTTCCTCTGTGTCGTCGCTGTTAGGCTTGATGGCTCCTATGATCATCAATAGCAATGCAGTCCAGGGTGAGACCTTCCTCCTCGGACAGATCTTCGTCTTCAGCGGCTTCGCACTGCGGGCCAACTCACTTGGCCATCTGAAACAGATCGAAAGCTATGCCCTTGGCCGTCAGGTCGGATTTGGAAGTTTAAACTACACGGCTGACATCCGCGGGGACTTGATCTTCGACGGATTCGAGCCACTGCCGAGCGTGCCGCACTGTCACGACGAGCATGATCTAGCTCTGCCGCTGAACAGTGCCCTGGAGGCCGCACCCACATCGGCTTCGACCCTTAATTCGGAGCCAACTGCGCCAATCGAGGATGGGTGGTTGGACGCCGCCTCGGGGGCTGCGATCCCAACGGCGATCTAGCCGAGAACCAGCCCCGCACTCCGCGAGACTCGTCACTTCAAGGAGTCGGACTCCTCTCTGGACTCCGAACCCTCCGCGCCCCTGCCGATCGAATCTGATTGGGCGCCGATCATGGAGTTTACTGCCGCGGACATCTCTCAGCACTCGCCTTTCGGCGATATTTTGAAGACACTAAAGTCTCTCTCTTTATCAGGAGAGCCCTGGCCGGACTACGGTCAGCAAGGTTGGGATACAGACGATGAAGAAATTCAAAGCCCACCCACCACCCACTTTGTAGCCACTTTCGACGATTTAACCGACATGCTCGACTTCGACTCTGAAGACATCGACGGTATGGACGCCGATGTAGGAGATGATGAAGAACCAGCGCCTATTGGGCCCTGGAAAGCCACCTCTTCACATGACATATACATGGTGGACACCCCAAAAGAAGGAGATGACGATGGAACAGCGGAGGATGACCCCTCCAAGAAACAGCCTAAGCGCCGGTGTCAGCGGCGCCGCTCAAAATCCCGCCAAAGCAAATACGGTGATTCCAGCACGGGAGATAATAATACTCCGGAGAGTGCCGAAGAAAACCCACTCCAGCAAGATTCAGCATAGGAGGATGGAGAAGCCAGCCCTCATGAGAGAGCGGCAGACAGAGAGGTCGAGGACGATAATTATATGCCTCCCTCCGAAGACGAGGCAAGCCTCGACGATGACGAATTCGTTGTGCGAGAGGATCCCGTCGAGCAAGAGCGTTTTCAACGCAGGCTTATGGCCACGGCAAGAAGCCTCAAGAAAAAACAGCAACAACTTAGAGCTGATCAAGATTTGCTAGTGATAGATGGACTGAAGTCCTTGCAGCCGAAGAGCATAAACTCGAACGCCCCTCCAAGAGCTACCCAAGGCGCAGGTTGCTACCATGATTAGAGGAGAAAGCACTTAAACCTACATCACCAGCACTTGATACGGCCGACCGGCCACCTCGTGGCCGCGACAGAGAGGCCTCTCGGCCCGCCACTCAAGCCGCACCCCGTACCAAGGCACGGGAAAATGCGCCTGACCTGCGAGATATGTTGGAGGACAAGGAAAGGCAAACAAGATCGATCTACGATCATGTGGGCGCCCCACGACTCGAGATGGTAATCGTCATGCCGGACACAAATCCGGTAGGGCCGAACACAGTAGACAAAGCTCATTGGAGCTACGTCGTGATATAGCCCAGTACAGAGGCGCCGCACACCCACTATGCTTCACAGACGAAGTAATGGATCATCAAATCCCCGAGGGTTTCAAACCCGTAAACATCGAATCATATGATGGCACAATAGATCCTGCGGTATGGATCGATGATTATCTCCTTCATATCCACATGGCCCGCGGCGATGATCTCCATGCCATCAAATACCTCCCACTCAAGCTTAAAGGACCAGCTCGGCATTGGCTTAACAGCTTGCCAGCAGGATCAATCAGTTGTTGGGAGGACCTGGAAGCCGCATTCCTCGACAATTTCCAGGGCACTTATGTGCGACCACCAAACGCCAATGACCTAAGCCACGTAATTCAGCAGCCAGAGGAATCGGCCAGGCAATTCTGGACACGGTTCCTAACAAACAAAAATCAAATAGTCGACTGTCCGGATGCAGAGGCCCTAGCAGCCTTCAAGCACAATATCCGTGACGAGTGGCTTGCCTGGACCTTGGACAGGAAAATCCGAAATCTATGGCAGCACTCACGACACTCATGACCCGCTTTTGCACGGGAGAAGACAGCTGGCTTGCTCGTAGCAACAATATGACCAAGAACCCTGGTAATTCGGATACCAGGGACAGTAGTGGCAGGTCGCGTCGCAACAAGCAGAAGCACCGCATTAACGGCGACAATGCTGAGGATACGGCAGTTAATGCCGGATTCAAAGGCTATAAATCCGGTCAGCGGAAAAAGCCATTCAAAAGAAATCCTAGGGGCCCGTCCAGTTTGGACCGAATACTTGACTGCTTGTGCCAGATACATGGCACCCCCAAAAGGCCGGCCAATCACACCAACAGGGATTGTTGGGTGTTCAAGCAGGCAGGCAAGTTAAATGCCGAAAATACCGACAAGGGGCTGCATAGCGATGACGACGAAGATCCCCGGCCGCCGAACAACAATGGACAGAAGGGTTTTCCCACACAAGTGCGGACGGTGAACATGATATACGCAACCCACATCCCCAAGAGGGAGCAGAAGCGCGCGTTAATGGACGTATACGCGGTAGAGCCAGTCGCCCCAAAGTTCAACCCATGGTCCTCCTGCCCGATCACCTTTGATCGAAGGGACCATCCCACTAGCACCCGTCATGGCGGATTCGCCGCATTGGTTCTAGACCCAATTATTGATGGATTTCATCTCACTAGAGTCCTTATGGACAGCGGCAGCAGCCTGAACCTGCTTTACCAGGATACAGTGCGGAAAATGGGCATAGATCCCTCGAGGATTAATCCCACCAAAACGACCTTTAAAGGCGTAATACCAGGTGTAGAGGCCAACTGTACAGGCTCAGTCACACTTGAAGTGGTCTTCGGATCTCCGGATAATTTCCGAAGCGAGGAGTTAATCTTCGACATAGTGCCATTCCGCAGTGGCTATCACGCACTGCTCGGGCGAACCGCATTCGCCAAGTTCAATGCGGTACCGCACTACGCATACCTTAAGCTCAAGATGCCAGGCCCTCGAGGAGTAACTACGGTCAATGGAAACACCGAACGCTCCCTCCGAATGGAGGAGCACACAGCGGCCCTCGCAGCGGAAGTACAAAGCAGCCTCGCCAAGCAGTTCTCCAGTCCGGCCATTAAACGTCCGGACACCGTCAAGCGCGCCCGGAGTAACCTACAACAAGACCGCCTGGCATGTTCCGAGCAGGCGTAGCAATGCGGACCCAACCCCAGCCCTCGCAAAAATGCGATGCCAGTGATTCGCGTACATAACTATGCACTAGAAATACCATGGGTACAGGGGGAGGGGCACCATCATAGCAAGCCCGAAACACGTCTTAAACCGCACTAGGGGCTGCCGATTTTTTAATTCTCTCTTACTTTCAAGACTCCATTCTTTGGAAGGCCTGTTCGGCAGTTCAATTACCGCACAAACGATGCAAGAACCAGGGAAGTAGACAAGCCATGCCGCATTACGGAACTCCCAGGTGGTCTCTATCACGAGCAGTATACCCGTTTCGCGTACCATTCCGCAGCCTGCCCCTGGAACGGACATGTTAAATAGTCCAACCTTTTGCTTATCGCATTATTTGTATCGTTCTGCTTTGATCGCAACCCTTTTTAATAAACAATGCATAGCTTTTATCTATTTTTGCATTACTCTTTTTTTACAAATATATGTTCCTTAACGACATGTTGCACCCGTACACTTTGGTATGGCCAAAATACGCCAAGGGCTTTAGTACCCCTCAATATGGTGTGAGAAGTCCGAACACTTTAACAAGTGCGGCACCCCGAACTTATAGCATTATATGCATCGGCTCCGAATCATGTCTTGGGTCAATAGTTGGGTTTGCCCGGCTCCTATGTTTTGGTGCCTTACGTTCCGCTGTGTCGGCTAAGGTAGCACTAGGAGAACTACTGCGATTGTGCCCCAGTTGAGCTGGGTCGAGCACCCCAGTAGAGAAAGCTAAAACTGAATGTCATGATGAAGTGAGAGCTGGTCGCTGTTCGAGAGGTTTTTCGAGTCCCTAAAGACTTATGCCGCTTAGAGCGAGGAGTCGGCTCTGTCCGTCCAAGGCGTGGATAGCGCCCCGAACTCAGTCTTCCGAATACCAGGGGCTTCGCCAAAATTTAAAATTATAGAATTCTATGGCTAAGTGAGAGTGTTCACGCATTATAGTTCGATTGCCTTGTTCGTTGTGCTGAGCGCCTCCCTCGAAGGACCCAAACATGGGAAAAAGAGCGCTCAGGTTTATCCCCGAACACCCCAGCACTAGCGGTATGGGGGCAGAAGCCGACGACTCGCCATCTCTCAGAATTGATAAACAGCCGCACAGAAGGTAATATTTTAAATTCCAACAGCATTTCTTAGCGCATATGAACAAGTTTTCAGCGCACAGGACAAAACGAGCGAGTTTTACTCAAAAATTACATCCCTGGAACATTCATCCGCCACAAGGCGGGCACCCTTCAGAACATCTGTATAATAATTCTCGGGCTTGCGATGCTCTTTCCCCGGCGGTGGCCCGTCCTTCACAAGCTTCTCAGCATCCAGCTTGCCCCAGTGCACCTTAGCACGGGCAAGGGCCCTACGGGCACCTTCAATGCAGACGGAGCGCTTGATGACTTCGAGCCTTGGACAGGCCCCCACCAGCCGTCGCACCAGCCCGAAATAGCTCCCAGGCAGAGCCTCTCCAGGCCCCAGCCGAACTATGAGGCCCTTCATGGCCTGTTCGGCCGCCTTGTCGAGCTCGACCAGTTTCTTCAGCTGGTCGCTCAGGGGCATGGGGTGTCCGGCCTCAGCATATTGAGACCAGAACACCTTCTCTGTCGAGCTGCCCTCCTCGGCTCGATAGAATGCGGCGGCATCGGACACGCTACGAGGAAGATCTACGAATGCTCCTGGAGAGCTCCGAATTCGGGTAAGTAACAAGTAACTCACGTTTATGTGTTTGCTTTGCATAAAGAATGCCTTACCTGCCGCTATCTTTTTCACCGCATCCAACTCCTGGAGGGACTTTTGGGATTCGGCCTTGGCAGACTTGGCATTTTCAATAGCCATCGCGAGCTCGGACGCTCGCGTCGTTGAGTCAACCTCCAAACTCTCATGTTTTTTCATGAGAGCCTGGAGCTCTTGCCGCACCTTGCCAACCTGGGCCTCATACTTCTCCCACTCGGTGCGCTCCGTGGCCGCCCTCTTCTCGGCCTCGACCAGCACTTGCTTAAGGGTCGCCACCTCAGACGTGGCCCCTATAATAGCCCCGATAATCCTATCATTTTTTGCAATTGCACTTTTTTTATATATATTTAAACAAGGTATTTCTTACCTTCCTTGTCCTCAAGCTGCTTCTTGGCACGCCCGAGCTCTTGCTCGGACTGCTCAAGGTTCTGCTTTAGCGTGTCCACTTCCACAGTCAGTGCGGCGGACGCCACCAGAGAAGCCTTCATACGCATATTGACTCCTTTTTGTTAGACTCCTGCGAATTTTATTTGATCCTCTATTCGGCTTTTCTTCCCGAACGCCAAACAGAGCATCAGGGGATACTGTCTATGCGGTAATATTATTTACACATTCTTTACTTACCTCAAAGCCTGTTAAAAGGCTAGCACAAGCTTCAGTCAGTCCGCTCTTGGCGGACTGAACCTTCTAGACCACCGCACTCATAATGGTGCGGTTCTCCTCGTCGATGGAGGCGCCTTTGAGCACCTCCAACAGATTGTCCGGCGCCTCCGGTTGGACGGGGGTCACTGGCACGGTGGGCTTGCTCCTATTGGAAGGAGGTCGCCCGCCGGACTCTGGAACCTTTGAAGGTTCCGAAGCGGTGTCCGGCCTAGAGCCAGACTTGGAGCCCTGGGGGGTTTTATCCCCTTTACTCCTGGAGTCCGGGAGGTCGCCTTGCGGTGCCTCCAGGACCACCTCCTCCTGGCTTGGAACCTGTTGGGACAACACTTCGGCGTCGTCCGTAGGGCGGGGGGAGGTAGCCGTCGGAAGCGAATTCACATCCGACGAGTCCAGTGAACCGCTCGACGATGCGTCGAGCCGATCTTTGGGTGGGCTGCATAATCATATTCGACATAAGGGAAAGATGTGCAATAAAGGAATACTATGAATTACTCTGGTATCCGGATACTTACGATTTCGCCAGGGGCTTGGCCCTGAGCGGGCACTCCTCTCCGCCGTCGTCGGCGTCGGTGGAGTAGTCCGGAGGAAGGGTTTTCCCCTTCTTGGACCCTTCGGCCTCCCCAGTGAGGGCGGCCTTCCTTTTCTTCTCTCCTCCCGCTGGAGGGGGAGAGGTCTCTTCTTCCTCCTCCTCGTCTTCACGGGAGGAATGCGCCTTGGAGCCGTCGGATGATGAACCCGACACCTCCTGGCGCCGGGCACTTTCTCGAGTCCCCGTGGCCTTCTTCGTGGCCTTCTTCTCCAGCACCACATAGGGTGCCGGAACCAGCAGCTTTGCCAAGCGGGCATCGGCTGGGTCTTCGGGCAAAGGAGCCGGATAGTCGATCTGTCCGGACTTCGCCTGCCAATCCTGTCAAAGTTAAAGGAGCTTAGATCCCGCATAGAGTTAAACTATGAAAAACTAATATCCTGTAAAAGGTACAAACAACTTACCGCGCTAGCGTGACGCTGCGCGCTGAATTCGCGATCCTCGGTAGCGGATGCGGGAGCCTCGGCGCCCTTGAAAAGCACCTTCTAGGCATCTTCGTACATCGTGTCGAAGAGCCTGCTCAGAGTTCGGTGCTGCGCCGGGTTGAACTCCCACAGATTGAAGGCCCGTTGTTGACACGGGAGGATCCGGCGGATGAGCATAACCTGGACTACGTTGACAAGCTTGAGCTGCTTGTTCACCAGGGTTTGGATGCATGTTTGCAGTCCAGTCACCTCTTCTTTGCTGGCCCACGACAGGCCCGTCTCTTTCCAGGACGTGAGCCGCGTTGGGGGTCCGGACCGGAACTCGGGGGCTGCGACCCACTCAGGGTCGCGCGGCTCGGTGATGTAAAACCACCCCGATTGCCACCCCTTCAGGGTCTCCACAAAGGAGCCCTCGAGCCATAAGACATTGGGCATCTTGCCCACCATGGCGCCTCCGCACTCCGCCTGGTTGCTGCGCACCACCTTCGACTTGACATTGAAAGTCTTGAGCCATAGGCCGAAATGGGGGCAGATGCGGAGGAAAGCCTCGCACACGACGATAAACACCGAGATGTTGAGGATGAAGTTCGGGGCCAGATCATGGAAATCCAGGCCGTAGTAGAACATGAGTCCCCGGACGAATGGGTGGATAGGAAAGCCCAGTCCGCGGAGGAAGTGGGGAAAGAACACTACCCTCTCATGGGGCCTTGGGGTGGGGAGGAGCTGCCCCTCTTCAGGAAGCCGGTACGCGATGTCGTTAGACAAGTATCCGGCCTTCCTCAGTTTTTTGATGTGTCCCTCCGTGATGGAGGAGACCATCCACTTGCCTCCCGCTCCGGACATGGCTGGAAAAGGTTGAGGTGGGGAGTGCGGACTTGGGCGCTGGAGCTCGAGTACGCGAAAATGGATAGGCAAAGGAGGAAGAAGGCGTAGGTGAAAAGGTGGATCCTTATCCCCTTATATGGGTGGACGCAACTGCGTATCCCCACTAGCCTGGTAAAACTCGCTTATCTCCAAGCGCCGTAATCAATGGCGCGGTTGGGTTACCCACGCCCATATTGATGAGAATCCCGGAATAAGGGGACACGATCTCTGCTTTAACAAGACGTGCCAAGGAAACCGCCTCGCATGACACGCTGAGGTGGGATAATAAAACGATTCGAATAAAGGCTTAGCCGTGGTGCGTCACACTACGGAATACGTCAGCAGATTAGATTTGTGTATATATTATTCCCTCTATGGCAATATGTGGAAACTTATTTTGCAGAGCCGGACACTATCTTTGTGTTCAAAATCTTCTATGAAGTACTTGGAGGAGGAACCCGCCTTGCAATACCGAAGACAATCTGCGCACCGGACTCGTCGTCATTGAAGCCTGGTTCAGGGGCTACTGAGGGAGTCCTGGATTAGGGGGTGTCCGGATGGCCGGACTATACCTTCAGCCGGACTCCTGGACTATGAAGATACAAGATTGAAGACTTCGTCCCGTGTCCGGAAGGGACTTTCCTTGGCGTGGAAGGCAAGCTTTGTGATACGGATATGTAGATCTCCTACCATTGTAACCGACTTTGTGTAACCCTAACCCTCTCCGGTGTCTATATAAACCGGAGGGTTTTAATCCGTAGGACAACATACAGAACAACAATCATACCATAGGCTAGCTTCTAGGGTTTAGCCTCTCCGATCTCGTGGTAGATCTACTCTTGTACTACCCATATCATCAATATTAATCAAGCAGGACGTAGGGTTTTACCTCCATCAAGAGGGCCCGAACTTGGGTAAAACTTCATTTCCCTTGCCTCCTGTTACCATCCGGCCTAGACGCACAGTTCGGGACCCCCTACCCAAGATCCGCCGGTTTTGACACCGACACCCGCCGTTCTCCACAGTTCCCTCGACGCTCGCCTCATTTCAATGACGTCCGTAGGGTTTAAGGTAAGCTTCGCACTAACCTAATCTTGCATCTGCTCATGCTTACAATCAGTGTGACAGCTAATAAAAATCATGCTTACAATCAGTCTCCGAGTACTACGCCTATCACCCTAAAATAGCTATGGACCTTTGGGTCAAAGTTGTGACACTGTGTACAAATAAAGAAAAATGGATTGGTGCTTCTTTCAAAAAAGAATACACCCCTAGAAAACTGCCAATATAAGTTACTAGTATTTTTTTTGAAGTCTTAGCTACTAGTATTTGGTTAGAGGATTTGCTGCCGAGAAAGATCCGTCCACAGTGAGCGCCATACATCCCACTGATGGTGGCAGATGCCAATAATTAGATGGAACAGGGTTGGTGTCGGTAATTTTTACTTGGCACCTAGCACTCTGCATATATGTCGGTTCCATCCGTACATTTGTGCAGTTCCACCAAAATGCAGCTGAATAACCCTGTTTGCACAAATAATGAAAAGGCGTGATTACATTATAGTGGCACTAGTTGATGAAACATACACTAATAAATATAAGAAAATATTGTGATAGTATCATAGTATGCCATGCTGCGAGGGTGAGATGGGCCTTGCGACGCCTCATACTGGAAATCGACTCAAGTCTCCCCGATACACCTTCTGCCAGTGATGAACGTCAGTGTACAGCGGTAGTACAAGGAGGGACCTTGAGACATTCCAATCTCTATTTTTGTGCAGATCAACTAAAATTAAGCACCCCAGTTTGCAAAAACACTTAAACATTAACAATGGGACTAGTTGATGAAACATATACTAACAAAGAGAAGCACTTTCTTTATCTACATTGGAAATGAAATTATAGAGAGGACACTCGCTCTATTTTAACTGTATTATTACTTCATTTTATCAGTGGCACTAGGGTTGAGCAGGTGGCAAACAAGGTGTACCATGCATCGCAAGGATGGAGGCCGGGGGTGCTTAGACTGGGATGCTGAAGCTAGCTTTTTCAGTCCCTATCTTCCCCTCTGATGTTTCTGTGGTAGCATTTGGGTTGTAATCCAAACTTGGTCGAGCTGGTGCTGTGTCCCCCTACCTGCCTAGCTTATGTGGCGAACTTGTCTCCTGCTAGTATTCGGTCTGTTATAGTAGTAGTTGCATAACTACCCGTTTACACTAAGATGTTGTCGGATAATGGTTCTCTATGGTTGGATTTCTTTAATGAAATCAGAGGAAACCCCCTCTTTTAATATATAAAAAAAATCTGTGCCACTAGCAATGCCAAAACATTGCCTCAAATTAATAGTGCCACTAGATTAAGGTGCAAAATAATAACATTACTGCTTTATCATGGCAGTGCCAAAACAGTAGCACAAGAGCAGACTCAACATGCAGGATCTTTGGCAAACGGTCACACCAAAAAGGAACATACCTCGTGATGGGAACCATGTCTGCAGTCAACGCCATCGTAGAAGGGATGACACCAGTCACCAACATGGATGATTCAATTCATGGGACCTTTTGGTGCAGTTCACCTAAAATGAAGCAATGTCCCATGAGCTAGCAGCTTCTTCTTCATTTTTTTTTAAAAAGGGCTCCAGACCCGGTTCCATTTCCATCAGAAAACGAAACCCGCGGAGCTTATTCTTCATCAGTTGCAATAAAATTGAGCAACATCAAGGTTGGTTGTGAAGCTCCTGGAATGTTCAACTATAATTTGGATATCATTTGTCCAGTTCAACTAAGATCAAGCGTGAAATATATGTCTCTGTTTGCACAAAAAAGGTGGAAAGGAGGGTGACAAACAAGTGATGAAACATACATCAAATGAAAAGAAGCATGTTCCTTATCTGAATGGCAGTCCTACAAGGACAGTAGCAATTTCTAACGCAACAGCATTGCTAGATATTAGTGTGGGCATTAGGATTAACTATGACAACCGTTAAATATGACATTACTTTAATGGTGCCATTGCTTCATTTTACCAGCAACATTGGTTTAACATGTCCTTACTTTTAGCAGTGCAACTTCTACATTTTACCAGTGGCACTTGTTGGAGATATGCCCTAGAGGCAATCATGTATGATGATATTTCCTATGTGTTTATGAATAAAGATAGTCCTTGGACATTATCAATGATGTGTATAAACAAGTACGTGACTTGTTTGTGGGACTATGCATCTTATGATGACTGTCCTAAAAGGTCCCTAGTCGAAAGGGTTGTGTGGACGCGCAGCCAACTAGACTAGCATATGACACGGTCAATGGCTTGGTCTCACTAGCCATGGAGCATTGGATGCTAACCGGGTAATATAGACTTGGAAGGATCTGGTCGGATTCGACGTAGTCGGATCTGAGTTGAGATAAGGTCCGAGTCGGACAGACCCAACTATGAGATGCATCGATATGTCATCTGTGAGTCTCTAGTACAACATATGTTCTATGTCCTAAGACATGAGCTGGTGCATGTACTCGGGATGGTAACAGACTTGCTTTGGGCCAACCAAACGCTACTCCGTTATTGGGTAGTTACAAAGGTAGGTTTCGGGCTTGTCCAGACCCATGCTGCGAGATATGGTCGAGCAAGATGGGATTTGCCCCTTCGATCAGGAGAGATATACTCCGGGCCCCTCGCGTGATCCGACCAGGATAAGCATGGCCATGCGACAAGGATTATGAGATAATCTGGTTTCTGGTCGGCATCACTAGAACGAGAAAGAGGTCAGGCTAGCACAAGGATGACAGACTCGCCTTGAGCCCGACAACATATATCGCGTGGCAAAAGGAATGGAAGTGTGATGTATAGGTTCTCCTAACCAGCTTCAACGTCTGCTTGGTGGTCAACGCGCATTGCTAGAGGCCGCTACCAGCCATGTAGTCCAGAGGTGATCCGAACTGCGACCAAGCCGGCTTGAACCTAAGGGGTCGCGCTCTTAAGGGAAGGAACCTACGAGGTCAGATCCGAGGACACTGGTCGGATGTGATCCGAGTTGTATTCGGATTGTGGCCGAGTAGACTTATGGGCTTTAGGGTCCGTGCAAGGCCCAAGTGTTGAGCCCACGACGGACGCCTATATAAAGTGGGGTGCGGCACACTCATGCAGTTGATCGCTTCGACTCTGTCACTAGGGTTTGCATGTGTTGCGAATATACACCTCCACTCGCCGCCGGTTGTGTGATCGGACCTAGCAGTCCGTCGCACGACATTCCTCCTGCACACGCGGATACCGTTAGAGGCGGTGCACTTGCGCTGCTCCGGCGAACCTGTACATGGGAACCGACTACCAGTTGTATGAGGGAGATCGGACGAGGAGGAGACGATCCATGCGGACGCGCTGCCCCAACTCTTCTTCCGCAGCACGGCACTGTGCGTCTAGTGGTAACGAACTGTGATCCATCTCCCGTAGCATGTTCTTGGTTGTTCTGCGCATAGGAAAATTTTAATTTGCTGTCGACGCACCCTACCGTAGATCCCAACAGTGGTATCAGAGCCTTTGCTATAGGATTTGGATTCAGATTGTATGCATATTAGATATGTGGACGCGATAGATGAGATTTGTTGTCGTTGATGAGATCGGCTATGTTTTCTGATGATCTAAGTCGATGAGGTCGTGACACAACCTACCCCTACCGGTCGGTATCCGCCATTGGGGTTAACAGTGGGACGTAAATCTGAATCGGGCTCGCGATGATCGATAAGATCGGTCAGATCAAAGAATTCAGCATGATCGGAGTTCAGATGTGATCTGTGATTTCCGAAAACGTCGGGCTTTGCCCGCACCCGCGAGGGACCGCCATGTGCATAGTTCCTTGTATTTCATACACGATCACTCAAACTGGTAGAATGAGATTCTATGCATAACTTTATTTTGCAGAGTTTGATGTGAATAGTATGGCTCATGTGTATGTGATGCATGTGTGTAAATTATACATGGCCTGCGTGTCATGTTTGTCAGCCGGCAGGAGTCAAAGTGCTATCATTATATTGTATAACGACCTGTGTGTCGACTTATGACTCTATGTAAAATTCATTACTAGTTGTAGAAGTTGGATAATAGAGATCAGGTTGGCGGCTTGGCGGCCCAGCGTGACAAACAATATGGAGTTTCTAGATGGTCATCGGAGTTGGAGCCGACCTGGAAGAACATCCATGAAGGAGCCATACTATTTCACAATATATGTTTTACTTGTGATTGTTATGCTTCTTTGTTTCTATGCATGTTAGAATGGTAGAAAGATCCCTCATAAATATCAAGTAAATGCCATTCCCGATGTTGCACCTTCGCACGTCAAGTACGTCTAGTAGTGGGCTGATAAAATTGGGGTGCTGGTAGGTGTCCTTGAACTGAAGGGTTCGTGTCGGACACGGACATGCACTGCATTAGGTTCATAGATAAACTTGATCATAAACCCACAATTCAGCGGATCTCGACAAACACACCGCAAAAGAAGGTTACATCGAATAGATCTCCAAGAAGATCAAGGAGAACTTTGTATTGAGATCCAAAGAGAGAGAACAAGCCATCTAGATAATAACTATGGACCTGAAGGTCTGAAGTAAACTACTCACACATCACCGGAGAGGCCATGGAGTTGATGTAGAGGCCCTCCGTGATCAATGGCCTCTCCAGCGGAGCTCAGGAAAAGGCCCCAAGATGGGATCTCTCGGGTACAGAAGGTTGCGGCGGTGGAATTAGGTTTTCATGGTGCTCCTAGATGTTTGCGGTTAACTTGACAAGGCTATCAAAATGGCTTTGGGCCTTGTGGCAAAAGATGTCAGGAGCTGGGGTATGAGATACCTACCTGACCGACAGGAGTCGTATAGAGATACGATTAGCAAGGAGTTGCTTACCGGATAGGCATGTTGTCTAGCAGTGATGCTAAAGCTCACTAATCGCATGTGCTAGTCGGATCCTGAATCACCGGGAGTTTGCGGAGGGATGCTGACTTCAATGCGAGTATTTCTGTTTAAGGCTGGAATTACTCTAAATAAACACATTGCTTAGTGATTGCATATTTTTCTGTTGTAGATCAATGGCACCACCTGCTCAACCCAACTTTGCATTGAAATCAATTCTGGAAAAGGATAAACTGAATGGAACAAACTTTACCACCTCGTATAGAAATTTGAGAATTGTTCTCAAGCATGATAAAAAGGAACATGTTCTAGAGGATCCGCTTCCAGAGGAACCTGCCGATAATGCTAGTACCACAACCAAGAATGCCTACCAGAAACTCGTTGATGAATCAAACGAGATTAGCTGCTTCATGCTGGCTTGTATGGAGCCTGATTTGCAGCAGCATTTCTAAGACGTTGGGGCTTTCGATATGCTCGAGGGTCTCAAGAGCATGTTTCAGGTGCAGACTAGGACCGAAAGGTTCAACGTCTGGCGATCCTTGATGGATTGTAAGCTGAAAGAAGGTGATCCACTGAGCCCGCATGTGATCAAGATGATCGGATATGTGCAAGCTTTGGATCGGTTGGGCTTCCTGCTCTTGGATGAGCTGGCTACTGATGCAGTTCTGGGTTCTCTTCTGCCCAACTATGGAACGTTCATCTCAAAACTATCATATGCATGGCATGGATAATAAGCTCACTGAATTGCATGGGATGCTCAAAGTGGCAGAACAGGATATTAAGAAAGCCACGCATCAAGTGTTGATGGTGCAGAAATCGGCTAAGTTCAAAAAGAGTTGGTCCAAGAAAAAGGCTAAGGCAAAGGTCACGGAGACGGTAACCTCCGCCGCTGCGCTGAAGTCTGGACCGGACTCAAAGACCATTTGCTATCATTGCAAGGAAACTGGTCACTAGAAGAGGAACTATAGCAAGTGCATTGCAGAGCATGCCAAGAAGACCGGGAATGCTGCTTCAGGCAAAGGTACACTTGTTGCATATGTTATAGACATTTACCTTGCTGACATACCTAGCAGCTCTTGGGTATTTGATACCGGATCGGTTGTTCACATTTGCAACTCAATGCAGGGGCTGGTAAGAACTAGGCGTGTGGCACAAGGGGAGATTGACATCAGGGATCGGCAACAAAGCAAGAGTTGCTGCGGTTGAAGTCGGCACGATGCAGCTCCAGCGTCCTTCTGGATTTATTTTGGAATTGAATAATTGTTATTACATTCCTGCACTTAGTTGGAACATTATTTCTGCCTCATGCTTGATGAGTCAGGGTTATGAATTCAATTTAAAGGACAATGGTTGTTCGATTTATTTGAATGGTATGTTCCATGTCTATGCACCCATTGTTGATGGGTTATTTATATCGAATCTAGAACAGGAACCGGTCTATAACGTGAATGCCAAGAGGCATAAGCCTAATGAGATAAATCTGACATACTTCTAGCATTGCCAGCATGGACACATTAGTCTGAAACACATGAAGAAGCTCCATGATGATGGACTCCTAACTTCGACCAACTTTGGGTTGTTCGAGACATGCGAATCATGCTTGCTCGGCAAGATGACTAAGTCTCCTTTCGCAAAGAGTTGTGAGAGGGCATCCGAGCTATTGGAACTGATACACAGTGATGTGTGTGGACCAATGAGCACAACTGCCAGAGGTGGCTATCGGTACTTCGTGACTTTTACCGATGACTTTAGTAGATATGGATATACCTATTTGATGAGGCACAAATCGGAAACTTTTGAAAAGTTCAAAGAGTTTCAAAACGAGGTTGAGAATCAGCTCGGCAAGACTATAAAACTTCTACGATCTGATCGTGGAGGTGAGTACATGAGCCAGGAGTTTGATGATCATCTGAAAAGCAAAGGTATAGTACCTCAGCTCACACCTCCGGGTACGCCACAGAGAAATGGTGTATCGGAATGGAGGAATCCTACCTTGTTGGACATGGTTCGATCTATGATGAGCAAATCGGATTTACCCTTGTCATTTGCTACCTCTTGAGCACTCCGTTGGTTTTCCCTTGAAGATGAAAGGGTGATGCAGTAAAGTAGCGTAGGTATTTCCCTCAGTTTTTGAGAACCATGGTATCAGTCCAGTAGGAGATCACGCTCGAGTCCCACACACCTACACAAACAAATAAGAACCTCGCAACCAACACGATAAAGGGGTTGTCAATCCCTTCACGGTCACTTACGAGAGTGAGATATGATAAGATAATATTTTTGGTATTTTTATGATAAAGAGAAATAGAGATGCAAAGTAAAATAAACGGCAATATAAATAGCTAAGTGTTGGAAGATTAATATGATGGAAGATAGACCCGGGGGCCATAGGTTTCACTAGTGGCTTCTCTCAAGAGCATAAGTATTACGGTGGGTAAATGAATTACTGTCGAGCAATTGATAGAATTGAGCATAGTTATGAGAATATCTAGGTATGATCATGTATATAGGCATCACGTCCGTGACAAGTAGACCGAAACGATTCTGCATCTACTACTATTACTCCGCACATCGACCGCTATCTAGCATGCATCTAGAGTATTAAGTTCATAAGAACAGACTAATGCTTTAAGTAAGATGACATGATGTAGAGGGATAAACTCATGCAATATGATATAAACCCCATCTTTTTATCCTCGATGGTAATAATACAATACATGCCTTGCTGCCCCTGCTGTCACTGGGAAAGGACACCGCAAGATTGAACCCAAAGCTAAGCACTTCTCCTATTGCAAGAAAGATCAATCTAGTAGGCCAAACCAAACTGATATTTCAAAGAGACTTGCAAAGATAAACCAATCATACATGAAAGAATTCAGAGAAGATTCAAATATTGTTCATAGATAAATTTGATCATAAACCCATAATTCATCGGATCTCGACAAACACACCGCAAAAGAAGGTTACATCGAATAGATCTCCAAGAAGATCGAGGAGAACTTTGTATTGAGATCCAAAGAGAGAGAACAAGTCATCTAGCTAATAACAATGGACCCGAAGGTCTCAAGTAAACTACTCACACATCACCGGAGAGGCCATGGAGTTGATGTAGAGGCCCTCCCTGATCAATGCCCCATCCGGCGGAGCTCGGGAAAAGGCCCCAAGATGGGATCTCTCGGGTACAGAAGGTTGCGGCAGTGGAATTAGGTTTTCGTGGTGCGTGGACTTATATAGGAGGAAGAAGTAGGTCGGTGGAGCAACAATGGGCCCACGAGGGTGGAGGGCGCGCCCCCTGCCTCGTGGCCTCCTCGATTGTTTCTTAACGCCCACTCCAAGTCTCCTGGATCATGTTTGTTGAGAAAATCACGTTCCCGAAGGTTTCATTCTGTTTGGACTTTGTTTGATATTCCTTTTCTGTGAAACACTGAAATAGGCAAAAAACAGCAATTTGGGTTGTGCCTCCGGTTAATAGGTTACTCCCAAAAGTAATATAAAAGTGTAAAATAATGCCCATTAACATCCAAAACGGATAATATAATAGCATGGAACAATCAAAAATTATAGATACGTTGGAGACGTATCATCATTCTGGGGATACGCTCTAGAAACTGCAGCTTTCACACTTAACAGGGTACCATCAAAATCTGTTGATAAGACACCACATGAGATGTGGACTGGGAAGAGTCCTAGTTTGTCTTTTCTAAAGATTTGGGGTTGTGAAGAATTTGTCAAGAAACTTGTGTCAGACAAGCTTACACCCAAGTCGGATAAATGCATATTCGTGGGATATCCAAGGTAAACCTTGGGATATAGCATCTACAACCGGTAAGAGAACAAAGTGTTTGTTGCTCGGAACGGGTTTTTCCTTGAGAAAGAGTTTCTCAGTCAGGAGGCCAGTGGGAGGATGGTCCGACTCAAAGAAATTCGAGGACCACTCGGGGACGGCTCGGCTGGTGATGAGATAATACCAGAGTCAGTCAGGGAACCCGTCGTGGAAGCGGCACCGGAACCACGGAGGTCGGAAAGATTGCGCAGAGTGCGTGATGTATTGTTGCTAGAAAGTGACGAGCCGACCACGTATGCGGAAGCGATGGTGAGACTAGATTCCGAGGCATGGCTGGAGGCCATGAGATCCGAGTTAAAGTCCATGGATGAGAATCAAGTCTGGGACTTGGATGATCCGCCACCTGGCGTAACGGCCATTGGTTGCAAATGGGTCTTTAAGAAGAAAACCGATGTGGATGGAAATGTTCAGATCCACAAAGCTCGGCTTGTCGCTAAGGGTTATGGACAAGTTCAAGGAATTGAATACGACGAGACTTACTCGTCGGTAGCGATACTGAAGTCAGTGAGAATCGTACTAGCTATAGCTGCATATTTCGATTACGAGATATGGCAGATGGATGTCCAAACGGCTTTCCTTCACGGAAATTTAACCGAGGACGTGTATATGATACAGCCCGAGGGTTTATTCGATCCGACTAGTACTAGTAAGGTATGCAAGCTCAAGAGATCCATTTATGGGTTGAAGCAAGCATCTCGGAGCTGGAACATTCGTTTTGATGAGGTTATCACTGGTTTCGGCTTCACCAAAAGTGAAGAGGACTCTTGTTTATACAAGAAGTTAAGTGGGAGCTTGATAGTGTTTTTAATCTTGTATGTGGATGACATACTACTGATCGGAAATGATATTTCGATGCTGAACTCGGTCAAAGAGTCATTGAATGGCAAGTTTTCGCTGAAGGACCTTGGTGAGGCAATGTACATTTTAGGCATTAAGATCTATAGAGATATATCAAGGAGGCTGCTCGGCTTAAGCCAGAGCATGTACATAGATAAAGTGTTGAAGCGGTTCAACATGAGTGAGGCAAAGAAAGGGTTCTTGCCACTCTCACATGGTATAAGGCTAAGCGAGACTCGGAGTCCTTCGACATCTGATGAGCGAAGCAGGATGAGTAGGATTTTGTATGCCTCGGCAATCGGATCCATCATGTATGCCATGATATGTACGCGGCCCAATGTTGCTTTTGCAATAAGCCTAACAAATACATACCAGGCCAACCCAGGTGAGAGTCACTGGGCAGCAGTAAAGACTATTTTGAAGTACCTGAAAAGGACTAAAGAGATGTTCCTAGTTTATGGAGGTGAGGAAGAGCTCGTCGTAAGGGGTTACGCCGATGCTAGTTTCCAAACCGACAGAGATGATTGTCGATCACAGTCCGGATTCGTGTAAGTCATGAACAGAGGAGCAGTGAGCTGGATGAGTTCCAAGCAACGTGGCCGATTCTACTACAGAAACCGAATACATTGCGTCTTGTAAGCTGCAAAGGAAGGTGTTTGGATCCGGAACTTTCTGGATGATCTTGGTATTTTCCCAGCCTCGGTAAAACCGTTGGACCTTTATTGTGTTAATTCTGGTGCCATCGCGCAAGCCAAGGAGACGAGGAATCACCACAAGGTCAGACACATAGATCGGAAATATCACCTGATATGAAAGATCGTAAAGAGTGGTGATGTAGAGTTATGTAAAATTCACACAGATGCAAATGTTGCAGATCCGTTGACTAAGCAGCTTCCACAACCCAAGCATGAGGGGCACGTAAGAGCTATGGGCATTCGATGTCTATTTGATTGACTCTAGTGCAAGTGGGAGACTGTCGGAGATATTCCCTAGAGGTAATCATGTATGATGATATTACCTATGTGTTTATGAATAAATATAGTCCTTGGACATTATCAATGATGTGTATCAGCAAGTACGTAACTTGCTTGTGGGACTATGCATTGTATGATGACTGTCCTAAAAGGTCCCTAGTCGAAAGGACTGTGTGGACGCGCGGCCAACTAGACTAGCATATGACACGGTTGATGGCTTGGTCTCACTAGCCATGGAGCATTGGATGCTAACCGGATAATATGGACTTGGAAGGATCTGATCGAATTCTACGTAGTCGGATCCGAGTTGAGATAAGGTTCGAGTCGGACAGACCCAACTATGAGATGCAGCGATATGTCATCTGTGAGTCTCTAGTACAACATACATTCTATGTCCTAAGACCTAAGTTGGCGCATGTACTCGAGATGGTAACAGACTTGCTTTGGGCCAACCAAACGCTACTCCATGACTGGGTAGTAACAAAGGTACGTTTCAGGCTTGTCCAGACCCATGCTGCGAGATATGATCGAGCAAGATGGGATTTGCCCCTCCGATCAGGAGAGATATACTCTGGGCCCCTCGTGTGATCCGACCAGGATAAGCATGGCCATGCGACAAGGATTATGAGATAATTTGGTTTATGGTCGGCATCATTGGAACGAGAAAGAGGTCGGGCTAGCACAAGGATGACAGACTCGCCTTGAGCCCGACAACATATATCGTGTGCCAAAAGGAATGGAAGTGTGATGTACAGGTTCGCCTAACTAGCTTCAACGTCTACTTGGTGGTCGGCACGCCTTGCTAGAGGCCGCTACCAGCCATGTAGTCCGGAGGTGATCCGAACTGCGACCAAGCCGGCTTGAACCTAAGGGGTCGCGTGCTTAAGGGAAGGAACCTACGAGGTCGGATCCGAGGACACTGGCCGGATGTGATCTGAGCTGTATTTGGATTGTGGCCGAGTAGACTTATGGGCTTTAGGGTCCCTGCGAGGCCCAAGTGTTGAGCCCATGACGGACGCCTATATAAAGTGGGGTGCGGCACAGTCATGCAGTTGATCGCTTCGGCACTGTCACTAGGGTTTGCATGTGTTGCGAATAGACACCTCCACTCGCTGCCAGTTGTGTGATCGGACCTAGAAGTCCGCCGCACGACATTCCTCTTGCACGCGCGGATACCATTAGAGGCGGTGCACTTGCGTTGCTCCGTCGAACCTGTACGTGGGAACCGACTACCGGTTGTATGAGGGAGATCAGACGAGGAGGAGACGATCCACGCGGACGCGCTGCCCCAACTCTTCTTCTGCTGCACAGCACTGCGCATCTAGTGGTAACGAACTGTGATCCATCTCCCGTAGCATGTTCTTGGTTGTTATGTGCGTAGGAAAATTTTAATTTGCAGTCGACGCACCCTACCGTAGATCCCAACGGCACTACATAAGAGTGGCTCAGGGCAACAAACATCAGAACAAGATATTTGGGTTGGTCCCATTTTTGGTTGGTATAGCCACCTTATACTATGTGAGGCTAGCAAATCTAGTGCTGGACTTACTCTGTTGACTTGTCCCCCGGTCCCCACTTTCTTTCCTTTTTCAACTAATAGATCGGGTTTATATTGAGTTTGTACTGCATTTCCTTTTATTTCCCTATTAGACCTAGAGACCAGTTGGATAGCCAGTCTCTACTACTTTTCGCCCCCATTATTTCCTCTTTCGACCAAGTCCTAGATTTAGGTAACAAATCTTCCCCCACCCCCTTTCTTCCTTGTTTGAACCAAGTAGTACTAGATTCGAGTGCATGAACTAGTTTTACCTCTTAACAGTAAAAATTTAGGTGGCTTTCGAACAGCCGATCGATCCTATCTACGAGGGGGCCTGGGAAATAGTAAAAGATACAAATGCAGCGACGTCAGGAGCTCGGGAAGTAGAGCAAGGCCGGTTTCAAAGGATGTTATACCTGAGGGTCGCCGGGATGTCGCTAGGTGGGCGGCGGGAGGCCAGATTTGCCCAGACTACGGCGGCGAGGAAGAAGGGCTCGGAGGCCCTCCCTAGCCAATGGTGCTTGGGAGAGAACGGCAAGGCACACTGATCGAGACGCGCCGACAGTGGGTAAGAGCCGTCGTCGAGGACGACTGCGTGAACATTGCACCTTCTCACCTTCCTCGCCGGAGAGGATTCGGCTGGATCTGTGACTAGCGGTGAGCAGAGAGAGAGAGTGTGTGTGTGGCCACCGCTGTCGTGTTTAGATCGGCAGAGGACGAGATAGTGTGAAGAGAGCAACACTAGCAAGCAAGCACGGAGGCTCCTGCCTATATGGTGGAGTACTACTAGTTTTCTTTTGTCTACCGGAGCCGGCTTGACCTCGTCAATGACTGTCTTCATGCATGTGCCCGGAGGCACAGTTGTCCTAATTTTGATCCGAAGCACCGGATTATAACATGACAAGAAACCATAACCTCACTGCCCAAAGGAGATAAAATGAATCCCGGCGGACAAACTAGACGAGGATCAAAGCTCAAATTAAAGATAAACTCGTAGAAAAGGGGTCCATCGATAGATGCCCTAATTAACATAGCTGGCTTGACATAGATGGCAGCCAAGTAGTCTTCATGCATGTGGCCCCTGAGGGAGTCCTGGATTAGGGGGTGTTCGGATAGCCGAACTATACCTTCAGCCGGACTCCTGGACTATGAAGATACAAGATTGAAGACTCCATCCCGTGTCCAGAAGGGACTTTCCTTGGCGTGGAAGGCAAGCTTGGCGATACGGATGTTCAGATCTCCTACCATTGTAACCGACTCTATGTAACCCTAACCCTCTCCGGTGTCTATATAAACCGGGGGGGTTTTAGTCCGTAGGACAACATACACATCAACAATCATACCATAGGCTAGCTTCTAGGGTTTAGCCTCTCTGATCTCGTGGTAGATCTACTCTTGTACTACCCATATCATCAATATTAATCAAGCAGGACGTAGGGTTTTACCTCCATCGAGAGGGCCCGAACCTGGGTAAAACTTTGTGTCCCTTGCCTCCTGTTACCATCCGGCCTAGACGCACAGTTCGGGACCCCCTACCCGAGATCCGCCGGTTTTGACACCGACATTGGTGCTTTCATTGAGAGTTCCTCTGTGTCGTCGCCGTCAGGCTCGATGGCTCCTACGATCATCGATAGCGATGCAGTCCAGGGTGAGACCTTCCTCCCCGGACAGATCTTTGTCTTCGGCGGCTTCGCACTGCGGGCCAATTCACTTGGCCACCTAGAGCAGATCGAAAGCTACGCCCCTGGCTGTCAGGTCAGATTTGGAAGTTTAAACTACATGGCTAACATCCGCGGGGACTTGATCCTCGACGGATTCGAGCCACTGCCGAGCGCACCGCACTGTCCCGACGAGCATGATCTAGCTCTGCCGCCGAACAGTGCCCTGGAGGCCGCACCCGCATCGGCTCCAATCCTTAATTCGGAGCCAACTGCGCCGATCAAGGATGGGCGGTTGAACGCCGCCTCGGGGGCTGCGATCCCAACAGCGATTGAGCCGAACACCAGCCCTGCACTCCGCGACACTCGTGACTCCAAGGAGCCGGACTCCTTTCCGGACTCCGAACCCTCCGCGCCCCGGCCAAGTGAATCCGATTGGGCGCCGATCATGGAGTTTACTGCCGCGGACATCTTTCAGCACTCGCCTTTTGGCGATATTCTGAAGTCACTGAAGTCTCTCTCTTTATCAGGAGAGCCCTGGCCGGACTGCGGCCAGTAGGGTTGGGATTCGGACGATGAAGAAATTCAAAGCCCACCCACCACCCACTTTGTAGCCACTGTCGACGACTTAACCGACATGCTCGACTTCGACTCCGAAGACATCGACGGTATGGACGCCGATGAAGGAGATGAAAGAACCAGCGCCTACTAGGCCCTGGAAAGCCACCTCGTCATATGACATATACATGGTGGACACCCCAAAAGAGGGAGAGGGTGATGGAACAGCGGAGGATGACCCCTCCAAGAAACAGCCCAAGCGCCGGCGTCAGCGGCGCCGCTCAAAATCCCGCCAACACAAAAACGGTGATTCCAGCACGGGAGATAATAATACTCCGGAGAGTGCCGAAGAAAACCCCCTCCAGCAAGGTTTAGCACAGGAGGATGGAGAACCAGCCCTCATGAGAGAGGGCAGACAGAGAGGTCGAGGACGATAATTATATGCCTCCCTCCGAAGACGAGGCAAGCCTCGACGACGACGAATTCGTCGTGCCAGAGGATCCCGTTGAGCAAAAGCGTTTCCAACGCAGGCTTATGGCCACGGCAAGAAGCCTCAAGAAAAAACAGCAACAGCTTCGAGCTGATCAAGATTTGCTGGTTGACAGATGGACCGAAGTCCTTGCGGCCGAAGAGCATAAACTCGAACGCCCCTCCAAGAGTTACCCAAAGCGCAGGTTGCTACCCCGATTAGAGGAGGAAGCACTTGATGCGGCCGAACGGCCACCTCGTGGCCGACAGAGAGGCCTCCGGCCCTCCACTCAAGCCGCACCCCGTACCAAGGCACGGGAATATGCGCCGGACTTACGAGACATGCTGGAGGACAAGGCAAGGCAAACACGATCGATCTACGGATCGCGTGGGCACCCCACAGCTCGAGACGGTAACCGTCACGCCGGCCACAAATTCGGCAGGGCCGAACACAGTAGACAAAACTCATTGGAGCTACGTCATGATATCGCCCAGTACAGAGCGCCGCACACCCCACTGTGCTTTACAGACGAAATAATGGATCATCAATCCCCGAGGGTTCAAACCCGTAAACATCGAATCATATGATGGCACAATGAACCCTGGGTAATGGATCGGATTATCTCCTTCATATCCACATGGCCCGCGGCGACGATTTTCACCGCCATCAATACCTCCCTCAAGCTTAAAGGACCAGCTCGGCATTGGCTCAACAGCTTGCCAACAGGATCAATCAGTTGTTGGAGGACCTGGAAGCCGCATTCCTCGACAATTTCCAGGGCACTTATGTGCGAACCCCAGACGCCGATGACCTAAGTCACGTAATCCCAGCAGCCAGAGGAATCGGCCAGACAATTCTGGACACGGTTCCTACAAGAAAAATCAAATAGTCGACTGTTCCGGACGCTGAGGCCTTAGCAGCCTTCAAGCACAATATCCGTGATGAGTGGCTGGCCCAGCACCTCGGACAGGAAAAGCCGACACTCATGACCCGCTTTTGCACGGGAGAAGACAGTTGGCTCGCTCGTAGCAACAATATGACATAGAACCCTGGTAGTTCGGGCACCAGGGACATTAATGGCAGGTCGCGTCGCAACAAGCAGAAGCGCCGCATTAACGGCGACAATGCTGAGGATACGGCAGTTAATGCCGGATTCAGAGGCTCTAAATCCGGTCAGCGGAAGAAGCCATTCAAAAGGAATCCTAGGGGCCCGTCCAGCTTGGACCGAATACTCGACCGCTTGGGCCAAATACATGGCACCCTCGAAAAGCCGGCCAATCACACCAACAGGGATTGTTGGGTGTTCAAGCAGGCAAGGCAAGTTAAATGCCGAAAACAAGACAAGGGGCTGCATAGCGATGACGACGAGGAGCCCCGGCCGCCGAACAACAGTGGACAGAAGGGTTTTCCCCCACAAGTGCGGACGGTGAACATGATATACGCAACCCACATCCCCAAGAGGGAGCGGAAGCGCGCGTTAAGGGACGTATACGCGATAGAGCCAGTCGCCCCAAAGTTCAACCCATGGTCCTCCTGCCCGATCACCTTTGATCGAAGGGACCATCCCACTAGCACCCGTCATGGCGGATTCGCCGCATTGGTTCTAGACCCAATTATTGACGGATTTCATCTCACTAGAGTCCTTATGGACGGCGGCAGCAGCCTGAACCTGCTTTACCAGGATACAGTGCGGAAAATGGGCATAGATCCCTCGAGGATTAAGCCCACCAAAACGACCTTTAAAGGCGTAATACCAGGTGTAGAGGCCAACTGTACAGGCTCAGTCACACTTGAAGTGGTCTTCGGATCTCCGGATAATTTCCGAAGCGAGGAGTTAATCTTCGACATAGGTCCTCGTTTCGCAGTGGTTATCACGCACTGCTCGGGCGAACCGCATTCGCTAAGTTCAATGCGGTACCGCACTACGCATACCTTAAGCTCAAGATGCCAGGCCCTCGAGGAGTAATTACGGTCAATGGAAACACCGAACGCTCCCTCCGAACGGAGGAGCACACGGCGGCCCTTGCAGCGGAAGTACAAAGCAGCCTCTCCAGGCAGTTCTCCAGTCCGGCCACTAAACGACCGGACACCGTCAAGCGCGCCCGGAGTAACCTACAACAAGACGCCTGGCACGATCCGAGCAGGCGTAGCAATGCGGCCCCAACCCCAACCCTCGCAAAAAGGCGACGCCAGTACTTCGCGTACATAACTACGCTCTAGAGATACCATGGGGTACAGGGGGAGGGGCACCATCACGGCACGCCCGAAACACGGCTTAAACCGCACCAGGGGCTGCCGATTTTTTAATTTTCTCTTACTTTCAGGACTCCACTCTTCGGAAGGCCTGTTCGGCAGTTCAATTGCCGCACAAACGATGCAAGAACCAGGGAAGCAGACAAGCCATGCCGCATTACGGAACTCCCAGGTGGTCTCTATCACGAGCAGTATACCTGTTTCGCATACTATTCCGCAGCTTGCCCCTGGACGGACATGTTTAAATAGTCCAACCTTTTGCTTATCGCATTATTTGTATCGTTCTGCTTGATCGCAGCCCTCTTTAATAAACAATGCATAGCTTTTGTCTATTTTTGCATTACTCTTTTTATATATATATATATATATATAATATATGTTCCTTAACGACATGTTGCACCCGTACACGTTGGTACGGCCAAAATACGCCAGGGGCTTTAGTACCCCTCAATATGGTGTGAGAAGTCCGAACACTTTAACAAGTGCGGCACCCCGAACTTATAGCATTATATGCATCGGCTCCGAATCATGTCTTGGGTCAATAGTTGGGTTTGCCCGGCTCCTATGTTTTGGTGCCTTACGTTCCGCTATATCGGCTAAGGTAGCACTAGGAGAACCACTGCGATTGTGCCCGGTTGAGCTGGGTCGAGCACCTCAGTGGAGAAAGCTAAAACTGACTGTCATGATGAAGCGAGAGCTGGTCGCTGTTCGAGAGGTTTTTTCGAGTCCCTAAAGACTTATGCCGCTTAGGGCGAGGAGCCGGCTCTGTCCGGCCAAGGCGTGGATAGCGCCCCGAACTCGGTCTTCCGAATACCAGGGGCTTCGCCGAAATTTAAAATTATAGAATTCTATGGCTAAGTGAGAGTGTTCACGCATTATAGTCGATTGCCTTGTTCGTTGGGCTGAGCGCCTCCCTCGAAGGACCCAAACATGGGAAAAAGAGCGCTCAGGTTTATCCCCGAACACCCCAGCACTAGCGACGGGGGCAGAAGCCGATGACTCGCCATCTCTCAGAATTGATAAACAGCCGCACAGAAGGTAATATTTTAAATTCCAAACAGCATTGCTTAGCGCATATGAACAAGTTTTCAGCGCACAGGACAAAACGAGCGAGTTTTACTCAAAAATTACATCCCTAGAACATTCATCCGCCACAAGGCGGGCACCCTTCAGAACATCCTTATAATAATTCTCGGGCTTGCGATGCTCTTTCCCCGGCGGTGGCCCGTCCTTCACAAGCTTCTCAGCATCCAGCTTGCCCCAGTGCACCTTAGCACGGGCAAGGGCCCTACGGGCACCTTCAATGCAGACGGAGCGCTTGATGACTTCGAGCCTTGGACAGGCCTCCACCAGCCGCCGCACCAGCCCGAAATAGCTCCCAGGCTGAGCCTCTCCAGGCCACAGCCGAACTATGAGGCCCTTCATGGCCTGTTCGGCCGCCTTGTGGAGCTCGACCAGTTGCTTCAGCTGGTCGCTCAGGGGCACGGGGTGTCCGGCCTCAGCATACTGAGACCAGAACACCTTCTCCGTCGAGCTGCCCTCCTCGGCTCGATAGAATGCGGCGGCATCAGACACACTCCGGGGAAGATCTGCGAACGCGCCTGGAGAAGCTCCGGATTCGGGTAAGTAACAAGTAACTCACGCTTATGTGTTTGCTTTGCATAAAGAATGCCTTACCCGCCGCTATCTTCTTCACCTCATCCAACTCCTGGAGGGTCTTCTGGGATTCGGCCTTGGCAGACTTGGCACTTTCAATAGCCGCCGAGCTCGGACGCTCGCGTTTGAGTCAAGCTCCAAACTCTCATGTTTTTTCATGAGAGCCTGGAGCTCTTGCCGCACCTTGCCAACTCGGCCTCATACTTCTCCCGCTCGGTGCGCTCCGTGGCCGCCCTCTTCTCGGCCTCGACCAGCGCTTGCTTAAGGGTCGCCACCTCAGACGTGGCCCCTACAATAGCCACGATAATCCTGTCATTTTGCAATTGCACCTTTTTATATATATTATTTAAACAAGGTATTTCTTACCTTCATTGTCCTCGAGCTGCTTCTTGGCACGCCGAGCTCTTGCTCGGACCGCTCGAGGTTCTGCTTTAGCGTGTCCACTTCCGCAGTCAGTGCGGCGGACGCAAGCAGAGAAGCCTGCATACGCATATTGACTCCTTTTTGTTAGACTCCTGTGAATTTTATTTGATCCTCTATTCGGCTTTTCTTCCCGAACACCAAACAGAGCATCAGGGGCTATTGTCTATGCGGTAATATTATTTACACATTCTTTACTTACCTCAAAGCCTGTTAAAAGGCTAGTACAAGCTTCAGTCAGTCCGCTCTTTGCGGACTGAACCTTCTGAACCACCGCACTCATAATGGTGCGGTGCTCCTCATCGATGGAGGCACCTTGGAGCGCCTCAAACAGATTGTCCAGCGCCTCCGGTTGGACGGGGGTCACCGGCACGGTGGGCTTGCTCCTCTTGGAAGGAGGTCCCCCGCCGGACTCTGGAACCTTTGAAGGTTCCGGAGCGGTGTCCGGCCTAGAGCCGAACTTGCAGCCCTAGGGGGTTTCATCCCCTTTACTCCTGGAGTCTGGGAGGTCGCCTCGCGGCGCCTCCAGGACCACCTCCTCCCGTAGGGCGGGGGGAGGAAGCCGTCGGAAGCGAGTTTACATCCGACGAGTCCAGTGAGCCGCTCGACGACGCGTCGAGCCGGTCTTTGGGTGGGCTACATAAGCATATTCGACATAAGGGAAAGCTGTGCAATAAACGAATACTATGAATTACTCTGGCATCCGGATACTTACGATTTGGCCAGGGGCTTGGCCCTGGGCACCCACTCCTCTCCGCCGTCGTCGGCGTCGGTGGAATAGTCCGGAGGAAGGGTTTTCCCCTTCTTGGACCCTTCGGCCTCCCTAATTGGGGCGGCCTTTTTTTTCTTCCCTTCCCCCGCTGGAGGGGGAGGGGTCTCTTCTTCCTCCTCCTTGTCTTCGCGGGAGGAGTGCGTCTTGGATTCGTCGGATGATGAATCCGACACCTCCGGGCGTCGGGCACTCTTTCGAGTCCCCGTGGCCTTCTTCTTGGCCTTCTTCTCCGGCACCACATAGGGTGCGGAACCAGCAGCTTCGCCAAGCGAGCGTCCGCTGGGCCTTCGGGCAAAAGGAGCCGGACAGTTGATCTGTCCAGACATCACCTGCCAATCCTGTCAAAGGTAAGGGAGCTTAGATCCCGCATGGGGTCAAACTATGAAAAACTGACACCCTGTAAAAGGAAAAAACAGCTTACCGCGAAGAGCGTGACGCTGCGGCACTGAATCCGCAATCCTCAGTAGCGGATCGGGAGCTCGGCGCCCTTGAAAAGCACTCCAGGCATCTTCGTACGTGTGTCGAAGAGCCTGTTCAGAGTTCTGGTGCCGCGCCGGGTCGAACTCCCACGGTGAAAGCCCGTTGTTGGCATGGGAGGATCAAGCGGATGAGCATAACCTGGACTACGTTGACAATTTGAGCTTCTTGTCCACCAGGGTTTTGATGCATGTTTGGAGTCCGGTCAGCTCTCCTTTTTTACCCCAAGACAAGCCTGTCTCCTTTCCAGGACGTGAGCCGCGTTGGGGGTCCGGATCGGAACTCGGGGGGCGACCCATTCGGCGTCGCGCGGCTCGGTGAATGTAAAACCACCTCCGATTGCCACCCCTTCAGGGTCTCCACAAAGGAGCCCTCGAGCCGAGGACGTTGGCCATCTTGCCCACCATGGCACCGCCGCACTCCGCCTGGCCCGCGCACCACCCTTTGGCTTGACGTTGAAAGTCTTGAGCCATAGGCCGAAATGGGGGCGGATGCGGAGGAAGGCCTCGCACGACGATAAACGCCGAGATGTTGAGGACAAAGTTCGGGGCCAGATCGTGGAAATCCAGGCCGTAGTAGAACATGAGCCCCCGGACAAATGGGTGAAGAGGGAAGCCCAGTCCGCGGAGGAAATGGGGGAGGAATACCACCCTCTCATGGGCCTAGGAGTGGGGATGAGCTGCCCTTTTTCGGGAAGCCGGTGCACGATGTCGCTGGCTAGATATCCGGCCTTCCTCAGCTTTTTGATGTGTCCCTCCGTGACGGAGGAGACCATCCACTTGCCTCCCGCTCCGGACATGACTGGAGAAGGTTGAGGTGGTAGTGCGGACTTGGGCGCTGGAGCTCGAGTGCGCAAGAATGGATAGGCAAAGGAGGAAGAAGGCGTGGGTGAAAAGGTGGATCCTTATCCCCTTATATGGGTGGACGCAACTACATGTCCACCAGCTGGTAAAACTCGCTATCTCCAAGCGCCGTAATCAATGGCGCGGTTGGGTTACCCACGCCGTATTGATGAGAATCCCGGAATAAGGGGACACGATCTCTGCTTTAACAAGACGTGCCAAGGAAACCGCCTCGCATGCACGCTGAGGTGGGATATGAAATGACTCGGATAAAGGCTTGGTCGTGGTGTGTCGCACTACGGAATACGTCAGCAGATTAGATTGTGTAAATATTATTCTCTCTATGGCAATATGTGGAAACTTATTTTGCAGAGCCGGACACTATCTTTGTGTTTCAAAATCTTCTATGAAGTACTTGGAGGAGGAACCCGCCTTGCAATGCCGAAGACAATCTGCGCCGGACTCGTCGTCATTGAAGCCTGGTTCAGGGGCTACTGAGGGAGTCCTGGATTAGGGGGTGTTCGGATAGCCGAACTATACCTTCAGCCGGACTCCTGGACTATGAAGATACAAGATTGAAGACTCCGTCCCGTGTCCGGAAGGGACTTTCCTTGGCGTGGAAGGCAAGCTTGGCGATACGGAATGTTCAGATCTCCTACCATTGTAACCGACTCTATGTAACCCTAACCCTCTCCGGTGTCTATATAAACCGGAGGGTTTTAGTCTGTAGGACAACATACACATCAACAATCATACCATAGGCTAGCTTCTAGGGTTTAGCCTCTCTGATCTCGTGGTAGATCTACTCTTGTACTACCCATATCATCAATATTAATCAAGCAGGACGTAGGGTTTTACCTCCATCGAGAGGGGCCCGAACCTGGGTAAAACTTCATGTCCCTTTCCTCCTGTTACCATCCGGCCTAGACGCACAGTTCGGGACCCCCTACCCGAGATCCGCCGGTTTTGACACCGACAGCCCCCATGACTAGCGCCTTGGAGGAACTCAGTTGTCACTGTTTAACCCTCGCAGTGATCCGAAGCACGTGACACCTAATTTTGCGAGATGACAAGAAACCTTTTTTTAGATATCTCACCAGAACTACAGCCCTGTACAACACAGCTTGCATGATATGTAGACTATAGCCAATCCAGGCGTGTCTGCTGGAGTCTGGTCACATGCATGGACGAACTGATCTTCTGTGTCATGCAGGGATCGTCCAGGCACCAACGTCTGTACAACACTTCTCTAGTACTATCGCTCGTCTCTCTCTTCTATTAACTCACCCAACTTGTGGGGCCGGGGAGTGTGCCTATGGTCGGTTATCAATTGTGGTCGCACATGTGTGTGCAAATGCAATATGACGCGCGTTCCGTTCGGAGAGCGGCGTGCCAGACCAACCGACCGACCGTCTGGGGTGCAACGCGAACGCGAGGGGTGTGATGTATACTATACTCCGTAAATGTGTACCGCCGTTTTCTTGAGGCTTTGCTCCATGGCGCAATCCATGGATACAAAATTAGTATACTATACTATTTAAAAGTCGAGGGCGGGGCTTTTCCCGCGCGGTAGGCGGGGCAGTTTCGCCTAGTCGGTTCGACGGAGACACGAGAAGATGAGGGAGTAGGCTGCTGCAAACGTAGGGCTGTGTGATTTGACAGCAAGTTACTGCTGGACAGGTGGGGCCCGACGATTTGACTTGCCATTGTCATTTTAACTACGGCGCTACGACCGGCATGAGTCTCCCGATTCCTGACCACCTCCATACAGGTGCCTCTCCCGATGCTCCACCATGTAGAGGCTGGCTCTTGCTTGAGAGCCCACTCCTCTACTTTTTCCTTGCCTCTTTCCCCCACATATGCAAAAATGCCATGTAAAGCGGGCTTATAGCCCACTATTGTACTTGATCCTACAGGTGCTAAGCCTGCCACATAGGCATAAAGTCTGATGTGGCAAGTTAATTAAGAAGAGAGAGCCTAGTTTGGTGACCCTAGGAAGAAATGGTGCTAAGCGTGTGTACCTAGATGAAGCGAACTTAGCAACAAAAAACTAAGCACCTATGCATTGGTGACTTGAGTTGCTAAGCCATTTAATGCCCATAGCACCTCACCTAAGCACCATTTCATTGGAAGAGGTCACTCCTTGGCAAATGCAATAAATACTATGAAGAAAGAGATAAAAAGAAGTAAACAAAAAATACTTAGCCAACCTTATAGCTAACCTTGTTGTAGTATGAGTGACTAAGTGATGAATATGTATGACATGCCAACATCAGATAGCCTAACGCACCGTGTTAAATCTCCAAGGGCGCGGCCGCGCGAGCGAGGTGATGGTCGTGGTAGGCGCGACCATGATACGGTCTGCTGGCAGCCCTTGGATCTAAGATCGAATGGTCACATGCTAAGTTGCTAAAAATTTGCAGAATAACCCTCCAGGATAGGATATTCACCCATAGGTCTAGAATCATGCCATGCAACCATTCAATCTCAGATCCAAGGGCTCTCAGAAGCTTCGTATCACCTATAATTTTCCCGACGCTTGACATGACATCGAAAGCCATTTAATTGGGCGTCAAGTAGACATGACATCTAATTGGGCCCCCATAGTACTGTGCATGAATCCATTTCTCCACCAAGCAAGCCACTACCCTGCCGTTCGCACGCCTGATACGTCTCCAACGTATCTATAATTTTTTATTGCTCCATGCTATATTATCTACTGTTTTGGACTATATTGGGCTTTATTATCCACTTTTATATTATTTTTGGGACTAACCTATTAACCGGAGGCCCAGCCCAGAATTGATGTTTTTTGCCTGTTTTAGGGTTTCGAAGAAAAGGAATATCAAATGGAGTCCAAACGGAATGAAACCTTCGGGAACGTGATTTTCTCACCGAATACAACTCAGGAGACTTGGACCCTACGTCAAGCCAATTAACAGGAGACCACAAGGTAGGGGCACGCCTGCCCCCCCCCCAGGCGCGCCCTCCACCCTCGTGGGCCCCTGTTGCTCCACCGATGTACTTCTTCCTCCTATATATATCCACGTACCCCCAAACGATCAGAACAAAGCCAAAAACCTAATTCCACCGCTGCAACTTTTTGTATCCACGAGATCCCATCTTGGGGCCTGTTCCGGAGCTCCGCCGGAGGGGGCATCGATCACGAAGGGCTTCTAGATCATCATCCAAGCCCCTCCGATGAAGTGTGAGTAGTTTACTTCAGACCTACGGGTCCATAGTTAGTAGCTAGATGGCTTCTTCTCTCTTTTTGGATCTCAATACAATGTTCTCCCCCTCTCTTGTGGAGATCTATTCGATGTAATCTTCTTTTTGCGGTGTGCTTGTTGAGACCGATGAATTGTGGGTTTATGATCCAGTCTATCTATGAATAATATTTGAATCTTCTCTGAATTATTTTATGTATGATTGGTTATCTTTGCAAGTCTCTTCGAATTATCAGTTTGGTTTGGCCTACTAGATTGGTTTTTCTTGCCATGGGAGAAGTGCTTAGCTTTGGGTTCGATCTTGCGGTGTCCTTTCCCAGTGACAGAAGGGGCAGCAAGGCACGTATTGTATTGTTGCCATCGAGGATAACAAGATGGGGTTTTTATCATATTGCATGAAACTATCCCTCTACAGCATGTCATCTTGCTTAAGGCGTTACTCTGTTTTTAACTTAATACTCTAGATGCATGCTGGATAGCGGTCGATGAGTGGAGTAATAGTAGTAGATGCAGGCAGGAGTCGGTCTACTTGTCTCGGACGTGATGCCTATATACATGATCATACCTAGATATTCTCATAACTATGCTCAATTCTGTCAATTGCTCAACAGTAATTTGTTCACCCACCGTAGAATACTTATGCTCTTGAGAGAAGCCACTAGTGAAACCTATGGCCCCCGGGTCTCTTTCTCATCATATTAATCTCCATCACTTTATTATTGCTTTTCTTTTTACTTTGCCTTTTACTTGTCACTTTGCATCTCTATACCAAAAATATTATTTATCATCTCTATCAGATCTCACTTTCGTAAGTGACCGTGAAGGGATTGAAAACCCCTAAGCGCGTTGGTTGTGTTGAGCTATTGTTTTTATGTAGGTACGAGGGACTCGCTCGTAGCCTCCTACTGGATTGATACCTTGGTTCTCAAAACTGAGGGAAATACTTACGCTACTTTGCTTCATCATCCTCTCCTCTTCGGGGAAATCCAACGCAGTGCTCAAGAGGTAGCAACGCGCCACTCAGCATTTTTACAAAAACCGCTGGCAGTTCTCGCTCGTAGTCCCCAGACGTCCTTTAACATTACGGCTGTTCGCTCCTAGTCGTCCCATCCTTTCACATTACGGCAGTTCCACTAATCCTAACCCTCCTCCCAAATCCATGGCGTCCCAAATCTCCATGATCGGCGATGAGTACAAGGTTAGAACCATCACCGGTGATGCGTTCGATGTGATCTACACCCGTTCTTCCGCAACGGTGAAAGGATGCCTTGCTCGCTTCAGACGCATATTCGAAAACTCAAATGATGTGTGGGTCACTGGGCTAGATGTTGAGTATACCACAGTCCTGGGAAGTGAGAAGAATCTAAAGGAGGCAGAGAATAAGAAGCCCGCCGTGATCCAGGTTTGCGTGCATGACTTATGCTTGGTCTAGCACATACGCCATGCCGACATTGAGTGCGAGGAATTTAAGGAGTTCCTCAAGGGTGGCCTAGTCAAATTTGTTACTGTAGACTTTAGGAACGACAAGGAAATCCTAGGTCGGATAGGCCTCGTTGTAGGCAACCCCATTGACCTCTAGAAGAAAAGGCTGGTGTCCTCCCGTGATAAGCCTTCGATGCTGACCCTGGCAGGAGCCATGGTTAATCCTTCGTACGGTAAACTAAAGAAACCTCCGCACATGTTTCATCGTGCATGGCAGTGGAATGTACTAGATATAGACCACATCCACTACGATGCAATGGATGGCTACCTTTGTTTCAATATCTACAAGGGTTGGATGAAGAGCAAGAGCCAAGTGTGCGGTTCAAGCAAAGAAGTATCGACCAAGAGCAAGACGGACAAGGAAGAAGTTGAGGACGTGGACGAGGACTCTGAGTAAGGTGGTAGTGTCGTTGCTCATGGTGGTTCTAATGCCGTGTCTACCGGATTAGTTGGTTAGTTTAATTTCTGGTGTGCTTAGTTTTATTTGAGGGGTGCGTTGTGTTGAGCCCCCAGCAGAACTATGTTATGTTTCTTCTTGTTACTTTAACTCCTCAGTACGTACATACTACTATTTCTTATAGTTCATCTTTTAGTTGGTATAGTACTACGACTACCACTCGTTTCTTCACATTATATACGTACAATATATATGGCCAACATCATATAGCCAGCAGTTTAGTTGATAAAGAATTTCAGGGGGCTTAGTTTTGTCAAAGAATTTTAGGGTGCTTAGTTTTATTTGAGGGGTGTGTTGTGCTGGACATCATTATTGTGACTCAAATCTCTTTTGTTGTGTTATAATGACATAAATACCGATGGACCAACATGCTAGCTCTCCCTCTATCTCACTACAGTAAAATAAAGTGTGGGGCTTACTTGATCCCAACAGCGTTCTTATTCTCCTGTAAAATTGTTTGCTTGGTTACTCCTGACAAGCGGGGCCACACTTATCATTATGAGAATCGGCTTATTTTTTCATGTAACATGGTCAACGGTTTTGACGTGAAAATCACAATGTCTAATGGCATTTTTGAGCAAACATCTAACTTAATGATGGCATTTTTTAGATATCTAATTGCATTTTTGAGCAGGCATCTCATGGATCGATGGCATTTTAGAGTAGTTGTAACTTCTAATGGCAAAACTAAGTAGTGATACACAAACTAGTGGCATAAATAATAAGGACCCAAGAATTAAATAGGTATGCTAATTTCTTTAGCAGAATTTAGCACCCCATTTAAGCACGTACTAGCTTTTTTAATAGTACTATATGCATAATTTGGCGAGGAGCGCTCTCTATATGTACCACCTTTTTTCTTTAATTTCATCTTGTTGGTTTTGCTCCATGGCGCAATCCATCGATCCTACTACTATACAAAAGTATACATTTTTTAAAAGGCTAGAGGGCGGGGCAGTCTAGCTAGGTCGGTTTCAAGAGAGGTGATGGCCTTTGTGATTTGACAGCTCATTACTGCTGGAAGGCGGGGCCTTGTGATTTGACTACTCGTATAAATGTGCCAACGACCTGAGGAGGAGCAAAGAACCGTGCGGTATACTCAAGTTTTCCACTAGAGTACGATGGAGGAGCACGAAACATGGCAGCCCAGTGCCGTATCCTCTACTCTCTACTCTTATTATACATTACTAGCAAGAGGCATTGTTTTACTGGCGATAAAGAATGATCTAATTTTCTAGTCATCTCTTTTTTAGCATTGTTCTATTCATGCCTCGCAGAGAAGGTGACACGTGCGGCGAAATACCCGAAGCAAAAGAAGAAACACATGAGCAAAATAAGAAGGAAGATTATCACCCCCAAAAAAGAAGGAAGACACACACACACAAGTCTGGGGCGATGCTCTCACTACATGAAGGGTTGCTGGCCGCGGATTCATAACTGCTTCTTCATCGCCTCCACGACTTCCATCTCCTTGCGCGTCTCCTCCGCCATCTTCTTCATTGTGTCCATGACGCGGGATTTCTCGACGCGAGCCTTCATCATCTGTTCCACGGCCGCATTACGTACCTTGACAGCAGCCGGGTGCTCGATGCGGAGCTTCACCAACTCCTCCTTCTACTCCATGACGAGGGCCTGCAGCATCTTCATCGAGGAACTACTATTCTCATTCAGCTTCTTCCAGCCGGCGTTCTCCTCCTTTAGCGGGTCAAGCTCATGGCAGAGCTTTGCCTTGTCCTCCTGAAGTTGCAGGATTTCGTCAGTCGCCTTCTTCTCCGAGGCAATGCTCTTCTTCAGCAGCATCACCAAGCCGGCGGTCAACTCCCCCTGCTCATTGAGCTCAGCGGGCATGTCGTCGAGGCTCTCCTTCAGCAGCTCCACCAAGCCGTGGATGAACTCCTTCTTCTTATTGAGGTGCTTATTGAGCTGATCGGGCATGCCGTCGAGGGATAACGACTCCAGCGCCGCCAGCTCGGCATGTTCGCCTCCGCGGCTAGGGCGCTCCTAGGAGCCATCGCCTGCCCGTGAGAGATCTTTCGAGGTCTCTGCGTGGCGGTGAGCCCTCTTTTTTTCGCAGCCTTGGTTGTCGCTCCCTTGTTACGAGTAGTTCGGATAGTTCTCGACCGAGAGCTCTGCACACCGACCATGGCAAGGACGGACAAAGAAGGAGGACTTATGAGGAGGAAGGTAGAGTGATTTTCGGTTAGGTAGTTCCCCTTTTTATAACCTAAGTACTAGCACTAGTACTAAAACCTGCATAGTGGGAACACGTTCAGGTTTGGTACGTACTGGTAGGTGTGAGCAGGCTTGCACTTAATTGTAGCACTAGTACTTTGGAATGTGATGGGAACAAGGTAAAGATTAATTA
>NC_053024.1:61237457-61251516 GCF_003073215.2 Triticum urartu | reverse complement strand
AAATAGTTTTGATCGCGAGGGTGCGAGATTGCTGAGTCCCTGTGGCTCACAGATACTATAATTCCAGATGCAGGTCCAGGTGATTCCGCTCCAGGTGACGAGTACGAGCTCAAGTGGGAGTTCGACGAGGACTCTCAGCGCTATTATGTTTCTTTTCCCGACGATCAGTAGTGGTGCCTAGTTGGGGTTATCGATTCAGGGCCTTGTCGCATGTTGGGGGTCTTTTCTATTTTGGCACCGTAGTCGGGCCATGAGTGATTTGTATGATGGATGTTATTTATGTACTTTGATGTGACGTGGCGAGTGTAAGCCGACTATGTTCCTCCCCTTTATATTATTTATGTACATGGGATGTGTAATGACTTCCCGACTTGCGACATTGCTTTCAATGCGGTTATGCCTCTAAGTCGTGCCCCGACACGTGGGAGATATAGCCGCATCGAGGGCGTTACAAGTTGGTAATCAGAGCCTTCCCCGACCTTAGGAGCCCCATTGCTTGATCGTTTTTAGAAGCCGAGTTGTGTCTAGAAAAATGTTTTGAGTCCTTCGGAATTATATATCGGAGAGCTTAGGAATTCTTTTTACTTCCCCGACCTTAGGAGCCCCATTACTTCCCAGTCTCCTCATCGAGGGCGTTACAAGTTGGTAATCAGAGCCTTCCCCGACCTTAGGAGCCCCATTGCTTGATCGTTTTTAGAAGCCGAGTTGTGTCTAGAAAAATGTTTTGAGTCCTTCGGAATTATATATCGGAGAGCTTAGGAATTCTTTTTACTTCCCCGACCTTAGGAGCCCCATTACTTCCCAGTCTCCTCATCGAGGGCGTTACAAGTTGGTAATCAGAGCCTTCCCCGACCTTAGGAGCCCCATTGCTTGATCGTTTTTAGAAGCCGAGTTGTGTCTAGAAAAATGTTTTGAGTCCTTCGGAATTATATATCGGAGAGCTTAGGAATTCTTTTTACTTCCCCGACCTTAGGTGCCCCGTTACTTGGGAGTCTCCTCATCGAGGGCGTTACAAGTTGGTAATCAGAGCCTTCCCCGACCTTAGGAGCCCCATTGCTTGATCGTTTTTAGTAGCCGAGTTGTGTCTAGAAAAATGTTTTGAGTCATTTAGGAATTATATATCGGAGAGCTTAGGAATTCTTTTTACTCCCCAGTCTCCTCATCGCTCTGGTAAGGCATCCTGACGTAGAGTTTTGACTCTTCTCTTCTCAAATTTCATTAAAAAAAAAATTTAGGATCACGCGAGTATCTTGGTTTTGTTCCGATGGTTTTGTGACGAGAACATTGTTCTTGGTGCCTCCTGTCTTTAGGGGTTGTGGCAGTGTCCCGGGGAGTTGAGCTCCGAGGTGTTGTCGTCACAATTTTATCGTTGCAATTCTGGAATACTTGAGATATGTGCGCGACATCGAAAATCTCCTTTATGCAGTTCGTTGGTGAGATAACCTCGACGCCACCCAGTACTGGGGCGGGAGTTCGGGAGTATCGCCATAACTTGTATAACGGATGCTTTTCGAAGGTTGAGGTAGATGGTTTCCGAAGGTTTCTTGGTTATGTGTTGAAGGATGGATACAGCTGGATGTAGGATTTGCTAGCTTGGGTGAGATATTATGCTTCCCCTGTATCCCCAACACCTGATTGCATAACCGGAAAAATTTCGGGAATTTCATAGGTGGGAATTCAAGTAGCCTTAGGATATCTTTCCGACAAATGTATGATATGAAATTGGGGTTCGACGTCTAGTGGTTCGCCTATTCACGGTCGATTTTACAGTGGTCTCGTTGTGTCTTAAAGAGTCCTTGGCTATGCTGACTCGGGGACGCTTCGTATGTCATGTGCACTGCCTTGTACATGATGGTGCTGTACGATCGAGCCCGTGTAGGTTCCACCACGAAAACTTCGGACGAAATTTCTATCATGTATTTGTTCCGGCTTATTCCGCAAGCCAACCCTTGGTTTTATTTCGAGTTGTGGCATTCGTTTTGCTTCGACGTCATATGATGATTCCATCCCTCGTTGTTGTACCCCTTCTACCTGATTCTTCGTGGCTTCGCAATTTAGGAATATGTGACCACTTCAAGAGAAGTGCATTCGTTCATTTTGTTCAGATGTGAAGACTTTATGTTGCAATTTTCATTCCGTTGGATTCAGCTTCAATATTTGTCTATCAATGTGCTAATGGTGGTCAACCTGTTCAGGATGGCTCCTCCAACGCGCACGACTCCGAATCCTGACCCGCCTCCACCTCCGCCTCCTCAGGAAGCATGGCAAGCTGTGATGGTCGCTACTAATGCAAACACACAGTTGATCATGCAAATCCTCCAAGAGCGCAATCAAGGCAGTCAAGGGAATCAAGGCAGCAATCAGAACCATTTTGCTACACTGAACCAGTTCCTCGCAAATGGTCCAAAGACGTTCAGCAATTGTGTTGAGGCTACCGATGCTGACGGTTGGCTAGTGGATCTGGGCAAGCATTTCGAGTGCAGTAACGTCAGGCCTGAGGACTTTGTGAAGTTCGCTTCCTTCCAACTCAAAGATCAAGCTGCAGAATGGTTCCAGCAGTACAAGGATTCCAGAGGTGGACGTGTTATCACTTGGGATGATTTCCGTCGAGATTTCCGAGCTCATCACATTCCGCAGAGCGTGGTTGAAAGCAAGCGTGAGGAATTCCGCAATCTGAAGCAAGGATCTTTGTCTGTCTATGACTACAACAAATTGTTCCAAAAGCTTGCCCGCTTTGCCAAGCAGGACGTGCCTGATGAGAAGAGCATGATATATCAGTTCAGGGGTGGTCTCAGAGAAGATATTCAGCTCGCTCTTGTTCTCTTCGAGCCTTTGAGATACGATGAGTTCTACAACATGGCACTGAAGCAAGAGGCTGCTCAGTTGAGGTATGATGCTTCCAGGAAGCGAGTCAGAGATGTTACTCCTTCTTCCTCTACTCAAGTGGCCAAGCAGCAGAAGTTTTGGCTTCCTCCTCCTCCATTCCGTCAGCCGTATCAGCAGAAGAGCAAAGGTGGCAGTGGTTCTTCCCACCCACCCAACCCAGGCTTTCAGAACAAAACTTCGTCTCAAGCTCCAAGATCGAGAGCTCCGTACCACCGTCCGCTTTCAGAGGTCACGTGCAACAAGTGCCAACAGAAGGGTCACTATGCCAACAAGTGTTTCAACCAGAGGCGTCTTCCTCCTCCTCCTCCTGTGAGATCGGCAAGTACAGCTGTGGTCAAGCATAACCCCAAGCATGCCAAGGTCAATTTGATGAATGCAGCTCAGGCAGAGGACTCGTCAGATGTGATCATGGGTAACTTTCCAGTTAACTCTTTTCCAGCAAAAGTTCTTTTTGACTCTGGTGCATCGCATTGTTTCATGTCAAGATCATTTGTTTCCAAGCATGACTTCGTTTCACAAATGTTGGGTAAACCTATGGGAGTGGTTTCTCCGGCTAAGTCTATGAGGGCTACTTCAATAGTTCCGGATGTTTCTATCATGTTGGGTGATTTCAAGTTTCTGGCTTCTCCAATGATTCTTGGTAACTCGGATATTGATCTTATTCTCGAGATGGATTGGCTTTCTAAGCACAAGGCTCAGCTTGATTGTGCTGCCAGGCAGATTCAATTGACTCATTCGTCTGAGGATGTAATTATCTTTGCCGCTCGGGATAATACCATCCGTCTGTTTTCTCTCAATGAGAAGGGTGAATTGGATGCCATCTCTCAAATTCCAGTCGTCTGCGAATATCCAGACGTCTTTCCAGAAGAGCTCCCAGGAATGCCTCCGCACCGGCCAGTTGAATTTGTTATTGAACTTGAACCTAGCACGGAACCTGTGTGCAAACGTCCCTACAAGCTCGGCCCCAAAGAGTTGAAGGAGCTGAAGAAGCAACTCGATGAGCAAGAAAGATTGGGTCTTATCCGGCCTAGTACTTCTCCGTGGGGTTGTGGTGTTCTTTTTGTGAAGAAGAAGGATGGAACGGACCGACTTTGTGTTGATTACCGTCCAGTGAACAAGAAGACCATCAAGAACAAATACCCACTTCCCAACATCAATGAGCTGTTCGAACAACTCAAGGGTGCTCAAGTATTCTCCAAGCTTGATCTCCGTATGGGTTATCACCAGATTCGCATTCGTGAAGAAGATATTCCCAAGACAGCATTCAGAACAAGCTTTGGTTCATATGAATACACTGTCATGTCTTTTGGCCTCGCCAACGCTCCTCCGACGTTCTCTCGCATGATGAATTTCATCTTCAACGCCTACACCAATGACTTCGTTTTGGTCTATCTCGATGACATTCTGGTTTTCTCGAAGAACAAGGAAGATCATGCCAAGCATTTGCGTTTGGTTCTCGATAAGATCAGGGAACATCAATTCTATGCCAAGTTCTCCAAGTGTGAATTTTGGCTCGATGAGGTTCTTTATCTTGGTCATATCATCTCTGCCAAGGGCATTTCCGTGAATCCTGAGAAGGTGTCTGCAATTGTGAATTGGGAACCTCCTCAGAACGTGAAGCAACTCCGCAGTTTCCTCGGTCTCGCAAGCTATTGCAGAAGATTCGTTGAAAACTTTTCTAAGATTGCCAAGCCTCTCTCAAATCTTCTTCAGAAGCACGTCAAGTATGTTTGGTCTCCAGAGTGTGATTTTGCTTTCAACACTTTGAAAGAGAAATTGATCACTGCTCCAGTTCTGACTCCACCTGATGAAACCAAGCCGTACGAGGTCTTTTGTGATGCCTCTCTCCAAGGTCTCGGTGCAGTTTTGATGCAAGAGAAGAAAGTTGTCGCTTATACATCTCGCCAGTTGAAGCCTAATGAGAAGAACTACCCCACTCATGATCTCGAGCTGGCGGCAGTTGTGCATGCTCTTTTGACTTGGAGACATCTTCTATTGGGAAGAAAAGTGGACATTTTCACTGATCACAAGAGTCTCAAGTACATCTTCACTCAGCCTAATCTCAACCTAAGGCAGACTCGATGGGTCGAAATGATTCAAGAGTACAATCCGAGTATTGAGTATACTCCAGGCAAGGCTAATGTGATTGCTGACGCTTTGAGCAGAAAGGCCTACTGCAACAGTCTGATTCTCAAGCCTTATCAACCCGAGCTTTGTGAAGCTTTCCGCAAACTCAATCTGCAAGTTGTTCCTCAAGGTTTCCTCGCCAACCTTCAAGTCTCTCCTACCTTAGAAGACCAGATTCGCCAAGCCCAGCTTCTTGATGCTATGGTGAAAAAGGTGAAGATTGGGATTGCCAAGAGTCAGTCCAAGTACAAGTGCTACCGCCTTGATGACAAGGACACTCTCTTCTTCGAGGATCGTATTGTTGTGCCCAAAGGTGAACTTCGTAAAGTGATCATGAACGAGGCTCACAATTCTCTCCTCTCCATCCACCCTGGGAGTACGAAGATGTATCAGGACCTCAAGCAAGCTTATTGGTGGACTCGAATGAAGCGCGAGATCGCTCAATTCGTGAACGAATGTGATGTCTGCAGAAGAGTGAAGGCAGAACACCAAAGGCCAGCTGGTCTCCTCCAACCTCTTGCCATTCCAGAATGGAAGTTTGACCACATTGAAATGGACTTCGTGACTGGGTTTCCAAAGTCCAAGCGTGGCAATGATGCTATATTCGTTGTCATCGACAAGCTCACCAAAGTGGCTCACTTTCTGCCTATCAAAGAGTTGATCACTGCAGCTCAATTGGCGGAACTCTATACCTCTCGCATTGTCTCTCTGCACGGTATTCCTCAAGTGATATCTTCAGACCGTGGCAGCATCTTTACCTCCAAGTTTTGGGATTCTTTTCAGAAGGCCATGGGCACCAACATCCGTTTCAGCACTGCTTTCCATCCTCAAACAAGCGGTCAAGTCGAGCGTGTCAACCAAATTCTTGAAGATATGCTCAGGGCTTGTGTGATCTCCTTCGGCATGAAGTGGGAGGACTGTCTTCCTTATGCTGAATTCTCGTACAACAACAGTTTTCAAGCAAGTTCGGGCAAGGCCCCCTTTGAAATTCTGTATGGCAGGAAGTGTCGTACCCCTCTCAACTGGTCCGAAACCGATGAACGTCAGCTGCTGGGTAATGACTTAATCACAGAAGCAGAAGAAATGTGCAAGATCATTCGTGATAACCTCAAAGCAGCCCAATCCCGCCAGAAGAGCTACTATGATAGTAAGCACCGTGATTTGGCTTTCGAGATCGGAGATCATGTTTACCTCCGTGTCTCTCCTATGAAAGGTACTTGTCGCTTCGGTATCAAAGGGAAGCTTGCCCCCAGATACGTGGGACCTTTCAAGATTGTCAGCAAGAGAGGCGACCTCGCCTATCAACTCGAGCTTCCTTCAAACTTTGCCAATGTTCATGATGTGTTCCATGTCTCCCAACTCCGAAAGTGCTTCAAGACGCCTGAACGCACCGTCAACTTCGAGGACATTGAGCTCCAAGAAGATCTCTCTTACCGTGAGCACCCAGTTGCCATTCTTGAAGAGACTGAACGCAGAACTCGCAACAAGTCAATCAAATTTCTCAAAGTCAAGTGGTCACACCATTCCGATCGTGAAGCCACCTGGGAACGCGAGGATCACCTCCGTTCTGAGTACCCGGAGTTCTTTCAGTCCTAGATCTCGGGACGAGATCTTTTCGTAGTGGTGGAGTGTTGTAACGCCCCAGATATAACTTTCCCAATTTGTACTCCAACTCTTGCCGTTTCCGGCGTTAAGTTATATTTATTTCCTCGGGTTCGGGTTTTGTCTCCGTGTGTTGTTTTCTTTTTCATGCATCTCATATCATGTCATCATGTGCATTGCATTTACATACGTGTTCATCTCATGCATGCAAGCTTTTTCCCCGTTGTCCGTTTTGCATTCCGGCGCTTTGTTATCCTCCGGTGGTCATTTCTACCTTTCTTTCGTGTGTGGGGATTAAACATTTCCGGATTGGACCGAGACTTGTCATCCGGCCTTGGTTTACTACCGGTAGACCGCCTGTCAAGTTTCGGGTCATTTGGACTTCGTTTGATACTCCAACGGTTAACCGAGGGACCGAAAAGGCCTCGTGTGTGTTGCAGCCCAACACCCCTCAAATTTGGCCCAAAAACCCAGCAAACTCTGCTCCATGTCCTAGAGCGTTCGATCACGATCGCGTGGGCGAAAACCGCACCTCATTTGGACTCTCCTAACTCCACTTATGCCTATTTATACCCCCTCCATTCGGATCTTCTTCCCCGTCCAAACCCTAGTCTAAAAAAACATCAGATCCCGCGCGCCGCCGGACACTTCGCCCGCCGACGGACATTGTCCGCCCGATCCGTCCGGGCCAATCCCGCGCTGCCACATGGGCAAGCGCGCCCACTTCGCCGCCGCCGTCCACCGCGGCCCGCCGAGCCCGCGAGGGGCCCTCCCCGGCCCGTTGGCGCCCGCCGCCGCATCGCCTCACCGCCGCCACCTTCCCCGACGCTGGCATCGCCCGCCACCGCAGGCCCCGGCGCCGACCACCGCCGCGCCATTGCCGGAGCTTCGCCCCGCCGCCGTCGGTAGCCGCCGCGACCGCCGCCGCCCGCCCACGACCTCCGCCGCCGTGCGCCGCCCCCCCCTTGGCCGGAGCATCGCCGGCCCGCTGCCGCCCCTCGCCGGAGTGCTCGGGCTCGCCGGAGCTTCGCCGGCCCGATCCGATCCGGTTGGACCAGATCCACCGGGTCAGCGATCCAAACACGCCTCGCCGCGCCTGAACCACTCCATCCCGCTCCACCTCGTCCCGCGTTGACTTTTTCGCGGAGGTAAAAATTCGTGTAAGTCCCCAGATCTCAGATCCATGATGCCCTGTTCGAGGCCTCGTAACTCTGTAACCGTAACTCCGTTTTGGGCATATAATATATCAAAATCTTCTTTTCGACATGTACATCATTTCATTCCATTGCATCATTTGCATTTGAGTTCATCTTGATGCCCAAAATGCTGTTAGAAGGAGGCTTCGTGAGTTAAATTGCAGATCCGTTAGTTCATCATGCACTTTTGTCATTTTTGCCATGTTTAATTCGTGCATGATATGCCTGTGCCCCTTTGGGATGAATTGTTAAGAATTTTGTCTTCCTTCCAAAGGTGTCACCCATGCATTTTTAGGATGTGTGTGTTGTCTTGTGCAAGCTTGCGAAGAGAGGTACCTGAGATTGCTGATTCCAGGGACTTAGTGATTTTCACTAAGTCTGGGATATTTTAGATCATGATGCTATATGTCCAGCTTGTTTCCTAGTGATCCGTGCCTCTTTTGAGGATGATCAGTAAGGGAGTTTTGATATTTATGTTATGCTCTATCCATCCATGTCTTTGTTTGCATATGTGGAGTGCTCTAGGTTGACTCAATCGAGCTCAACTTTTGCTTCGTTGTTAATCTGGGCAGATCGTCAACTTGTTTGCGATTTTGCCGATGCTACCGTTAGTGTTCCATGCATGCTATGCCTTTGTTCTTGCCATTTGTAGCTAGCATATTGTGCCTTCTTGCTGGTTATATGCTTGCCTTGCCATGACTTGCACCGTAGTGAGTGCATCGAGCTCGGTTACATGCCTTCGCGAGTTAAATTTCTGCATGTCTCAGTTTTCACTAAGTCTGAAAACTGATTGTGTTCGAGCTATGTTCGTGAGCTCGGTAGAGTATTTTGTGAACCCTTTTGGCCCCAGGTCACTTTGGGTGTTTTGTTAAGATTGTTGAGTAGCTCCATTCCATATTCTTACTTGTCATTTTCAGGTCATTTATCATGTTGTTTTGCTGCTCCGAAGAGGGCTTCGTGATCTGAAATTTCAGGCTAGTGTTAATTTCACGAAGTCTGGAATCTGTTTTGCATATTCATTTTTGCCATGCTTGTTTGAACCTCTTAATGGATGAATTTGCCTATGGCTCAGTGCTAGTGTTTTGTTAAACATCTTGTGTAAATCACTGCCATGTATTTTGTTTTCATGTTTGGTGTCTGTAACATGTTCATTTCATTGCATTTAGGAGCCTACTTGCTGTATATCGCAGACCGGTGTCATATCTTAAAACGCTTGCCATTTTCAAACCGTAACTCCGATTCCAATGATCTTTATATCGTTTTCAAGCGATTTCATCCCCTCTATCCAGTGGCACCCTTGGAATTCCAAGTTGAGGCCAGGTTCATGCATTTCCTGTCATATCTTGCATTTTGCATCCCGCATCGCATCCCGCATAGCATATCATCATTTCAACATTTTGCTTGGTCTTGCACGTGGTTGATTGTATCCTTGTTGCTTGTTTGTCTTGTTGGGTAGAGCCGGGAGACGAGTTCGCTACCGAGGAGCCCGTTGAGTTTGCTTGTGAGGATCCAGTCGACTCTGACAACTGTGCAGGCAAGATGATCATACCCTCGAAATCACTACTATCTTTGCTATGCTAGTTTGCTCGCTCTTGCTATGCCAATGCTACGATGCCTACCTTTTGCTTGTCGGCCTCCCAATTGCCATGTTGAACCTCTAACCCACCATGTCCTAGCAAACCGTTGATTGGCTATGTTACCGCTTTGCTCAGCCCCTCTTATAGCGTTGCTAGTTGCAGGTGAAGTTTGGAGGCCGTTCCTTGTTGGAACATTTATTTACTTGTTGGGATATCATTATATTGCCATGTTATCTTAATGCATCTATATACTTGGTAAAGGGTGGAAGGCTCGGCCTCTCGCCTAGTGTTTTGTCCCACTCTTGCCGCCCTAGTTTCCGTCATATCGGTGTTATGTTCCCGGATTTTGCGTTCCTTACGCGGTTGGGTTATAATGGGAACCCCTTGATATTTCGCCTTGATTAAAGCTTTTCTAGCAATGACCAACATTGGTTTTACCATTTGCCACCTAGCCTTTTCTTTCCCTTGGGTTCTGCAGACTCAAGGGTCATCTTATTTTAACCCCCCCGGGCCAGTGCTCCTCTGAGTGTTGGTCCAAACTAGAGCACCGTGCGGGGCCGTCCCTCGGCAACTTGGGTTACGTTGGCTCCCGTACGCTTAGCTTATCCGGTGTGCCCTGAGAACGAGATATGTGCAGCTCCTATCGGGATTTGTCGGCACAGCGGGTGGTGTTGCTGGTCTTGTTTTAACCTGTCGAAGTGTCTTGAGTTACCGAGATACCGAGTCTGATCGGAACGTCTTGGGAGGAGGTCTATTCCTTCGTTGACCGTGAGAGCTTTTCATGGGCTAAGTTGGGACCCCCCTGCAGGGATTGAACTTTCGAAAGCCGTGCCCGCGGTTATGGGCAGATGGGAACTTGTTAATGTCCGGTTGTAGATAACTTAAACCTTAATTAATTAAAATGAATCAACCGAGTGTGTTGCCGTGATGGCCTCTTCTCGGCGGAGTCCGGGAAGTGGACACGGTGTTGGGGTAATGCTTGCGCAGGTTGTTCCTCTAGATTCTCGCTCGCGCCTTGCCTCCTCTTCTCGCTCTCTTTTGCGGATAAGTTAGCCACCACATATGCTAGACGCTTGCTGCAGCTCCACATATACTTGCCTTATCCTTCCTATAAGCTTAAATAGTTTTGATCGCGAGGGTGCGAGATTGCTGAGTCCCTGTGGCTCACAGGTACTATAATTCCAGATGCAGGTCCAGGTGATTCCGCTCCAGGTGACGAGTACGAGCTCAAGTGGGAGTTCGACGAGGACTCTCAGCGCTATTATGTTTCTTTTCCCGACGATCAGTAGTGGTGCCTAGTTGGGGTTATCGATTCAGGGCCTTGTCGCATGTTGGGGGTCTTTTCTATTTTGGCACCGTAGTCGGGCCATGAGTGATTTGTATGATGGATGTTATTTATGTACTTTGATGTGACGTGGCGAGTGTAAGCCGACTATGTTCCTCCCCTTTATATTATTTATGTACATGGGATGTGTAATGACTTCCCGACTTGCGACATTGCTTTCAATGTGGTTATGCCTCTAAGTCGTGCCCCGACACGTGGGAGATATAGCCGCATCGAGGGCGTTACACTAAAGTTCCTTCATAGATACAACTATAGAAATGGATGTCATAATGGCTTTCCTTCATAGAAATTTAACTGAGGACGTGTATATGATACAACCCGAGGGTTTTGTCGATCCGACTAGCACTAGTAAAGTATGCAAGCTCAAGAGATCCATTTATGGGTTGAGGCAATCATCTCGGAGTTGGAACATTCGTTTTGATGAGGTCGTCACTGGTCTCGGTTTCATCAAAAGCGATGAGGACGCTTGTTTATACAAGCAGTTAAGTGAGAGCTCGATTGTGTTTTTGATCTTGTATGTGGATGACATACTACTGATCGGAAATGATGTTTCGGTGCTAAACTCGGTCAAGGAATCATTGATTGGCAAGTTTTCAATGAAGGACCTTGGTGAGGCTGTTTACCTCAAGATCTATAGAGATAGATCGAGGAGGCTGCTCGACTTGAGCCAAAGCACGTACATAGATAATGTGTTGAAGCGGTTCAACATGAGTGAGGCCAAGAAAGGGTTCTTGCCTGTCTCACATGGTATAAGGCTAAGCGAGGCTCGGAGTCCTTTGACATCTGATGAGCGAAGCAGGATGAGTCGGATTCCGTATGCCTCGACAATTGGATCCATCGTGTATGCCATGATATGTACACGGCCAGATGTTGCTTTTGCAATAAGCCTAACAAGTAGATACCATGCCAACCCAGGTGAGAGACACTGGGCAGCGGTGAAGACTATTTTGAAGTACCTAAAAAGGACTAAAGAGATGTTCCTAGTTTATGGAGGTGAGGAAAAGCTCGTCGTAAGGGGTTACGCCAATGCTAGTTTCCAAACCGACAGAGATGATTGTCGATCACAGTCCGGATTCGTGTATGTCATGAACGGAGGAGCAGTGAGTTGGATGAGTTCCAGGCAAGATACGGTGGCTGATTCTACCACAGAAGTCGAATACATTGCAGCTTGTGAAGCTGCAAAGGAAGGTGTTTGGATCCGGTACTTTCTGGATGATCTTGGTATTTTTCCAGCCTCAGTAAAACCGTTGGACCTTTATTGTGATAATTCTGGTGCCACCGCACAAGCCAAGGAGCCGAGGGATCACCACAAGACCAGACACATAGATCGGAAATATCACCTGATACGAAGAATCGTAAAGAATGGTGATGTTGAGTTATGAAAAATTCACATGGATGCAAATGTTGCAAATCCATTGACCAAGCCGCTTCCAATCCAAGCATGAGGGGCACGTTAGAGCTATGGGCATTCGATGTCTATTTGATTGACTATAGTGCAAGTGAGAGACCGTTGGAGATATGCCCTAGAGGCAATCATGTATGATGATATTTCCTATGTGTTTATGAATAAAGATAGTCCTTGGACATTATCAATGATGTGTACGTGACTTGTTTATGGGATTATGCATTGTATGATGAACGTCCTAAAAGGTCCCTAGTCGAAAGGGCTGTCTGGACGCGCAGCCGACTAGACTAGCATATGACACGATCGATGGCTTGGTTTCACTAGCCATGGAGCATTGGATGCTAATCGGATAATATGGACTCGGAAGGATCTGGTCGGATTCGACGTAGTCGGATCCGAGTTGAGATAAGGTCCGAGTCGGACAGATCCAGCTATGAGACGCAGCGATATGTCATTTGTGAGTCTCTAGTACAGCATACGTTCATTGTCCTAAGACCTGAGCTGACGCATGTACTCGGGATGGTGACAGACTTGCTTTGGACCAACCAAACGCTACTCCGTGACTGGATAGTTACAAAGTTAGGTTTCGGACTTGTACAGACCCATGCTGCGAGACATGGTCGAGCAAGATGGGATTTGCCCCTCCGACCAGGAGAGATATACTCTGAGCCCCTCGTGCGATCCGACCCAGATAAGCATGGCCATGCAATTAGGATTATGAGATAATCCGGTTTGTGGTCGACATCACTGAAACAAGAAAGAGGTCGGGCTAGCACAAGGATGACAGACTCACCTTGAACCCGACAATATATATTGTGTGGCAATGGGAACATATGTGTGATGTACGGGTTCGCCTAACCAGTTTCATCGGACACTTGGAGTCAGCACGCTTTGCTAGAGGAAGCTACCGACCAGCTGAGTTGGATGTGATATGACTCGCAACCAAGTGAACGAGAACCTAAGGGATCGCGCGCTTAAGGAAAGGAACCTGTGAGGCCCAGTCCGACTCCACGAGTCAGAAGTGATCCTACTCGGACTAGAATCCAAGCCGAACAGATTTTGGGCTTTAGGGTCCGTGCGAGGTCCATGTGTTGAGCCCGCGACGGACGCCTATATGAAGTGGGGGTGCGGCACACTCATGAGATTGATCGCTTCGACGTTGTCACTAGGGTTTGCATGTGTTGCGAATAGCCACCTTCACTCGTCGCCGACTGTGTGATCGGACCTAGCAGTCTGTCGCACGGTGTTCCTCCTGCACGCGCGGATACCGTTAGAGGTGATGCACTTGCGCCGCTAAGGCGAACCTGTACGAGGGAACCAACGACTGGCTGTTCGAGGGAGATCGGAGAAGGAGGAGACGAGTCACGCGGACGCGCTGCCCGAACTCTTCTTCCGCTGCACGGCACTGCGTGTCTAGTGGTAACAATCTGTGATCCATCTCCCGTAGCATGTTCTTGATTGGTCTGCACGTAGGAAATTTCTTTAATTCACAGTCGATGCACCCTACCGTAAAACCCAACAACTGCAAGTACTCTGAGATTATGAAATCAAGTTATTCATATGGCAAACGAGGCGAGTAATAAAGTCCTTCGGCCACAATCTTAGCGGTAGAGCAAATGAGACCAATGGGGCGATCATTAGAAATGTCTTCCGCCTCCTCGTCCTTCGAAAGCAAAACAAATCTTGATGAGTATAGCCAATAAAAATTAGTGCCATGTAGAGAAGAGCTCGACTAGTAATCCAATAAATTTATCACGAGGGAGTAAAAGCTTCATTATCGGGCAAATTGTGCTAGATCAAAAGAATATTTCACAAATAATGAGGCAGAGAAAGTGCGATGGAACTTCATTGGTAGCACCTATGTGTCAGATGCTTGAAAAAGTTTTAGTTTACTCAATTTCTTATTCACCCTGCAAAAAGA
>NC_053024.1:61209778-61236064 GCF_003073215.2 Triticum urartu | reverse complement strand
CCATCCTGTTTAATTAGCCATCATATATGTGAAATTATGTCCTGCTATTCTGTTTGGTTAGACAACATAAATGTGAATTATTTCATGCCCTGTTTTCTTCCCTACTATCCATTGCACCTGTCTATCTTACAATGTCTGTACATTCAATTATTTTACTTGTTTATCAGCCATTTCAATTGGAGGGGTGATGGAAGTATTTGTAGGAGTAAAAACACGGTCTTCAGAAAAGATTGTGCTACATGTCGATGCAGATAGAACCACGGTTGTACTTGCCCAAGAATCAGCCCCACCACACATAACTCAGACTCACGCAGATTGTACCCCTACCTAGTTGGACAGAGAACCAGCTACACCCCTTCTAACCCCATCCCCAGCAGATAGTAACCTAGTTCCAGTTGACACAACACCGTCTCCACCACAGAGCACCCAAACATGAGCAGTTAGTAAGTTAACTGCAGTGCCCAAAGCACGAGGACCACCACTTCAAACCCCAAGTCAACGCTTAAAGAAAAAGAAGAATTATTCTCAGGTCAGGTTCCATAGCTATGGTTCATACTACTTTGCTCTTGCATCAATGTATTTATTCGTACCAACTAATTTCAAATTGAAGGATGCAATTGAAACTCCAATAGCACAACAGGTATGTTTTAAACCTGTTTCTTCAACGTGTTTGCTGTTGTAACTTGCTCTATGTTGATTTCAGTTTCAATTGAATAAACAATTATGTTCTCATGCCATGCACATTACAAGTGTTGTTATTGCTGTGTAGTTTCCCACATTTATATTCTGTCTATGTTGCTGTGTCTTAAATAGATATGATTCAAATTGTATCTATCTTGATTTGGCAACATAAACTAGAATGATATAGACCATACAGTGACCATACTACATAGATATATGTTTGTTTCATGATGTTATCCTGTCCACCTTACTACTGGACTGGTTTACCAAAATGAGTTTCATATGCTACATTGTAAACATGTGATGTGTTTGTTTGTTTCTCTTTTAGAACGCGGATAAAATATTGGAGAAGAGTGCCCTGTTATGCAATGGTAAAGGAAGTAATGCAAATAAGGTTCAAGATAGTGAGACATCCCTGTTGGTCTCCAAGAAAGCTGATAAAAACTATATTGAAGACACTAAGACAACCCCAGAGTCCTGTCTTGATGTAGTGTTCGAGTTACTGGCTACTACTGCTGGCACCAGCTCTTCAAACTCGCTGCCTGAATCAGTTCGGCTTCTTGAGTCTCAATTTCAAGTTGAAAGACATCGATCAGATGTTATGCGACAGGAAGCCGAAGGACTAAGGAAGTTCCTGCAGAATTCAGATGCACAGTTTCTGGTGCAACAGCAAGTGCTGGAGGATTTAAGAGCCAAACAAGAGAAAGTTAATAAGCTTGCTAAGCATCTTGCCAGTATTATGTGTACTCAGGATATTGTTTCTTGAGCTCTTCTGAAGTGGTTTCAGTTCTGGACTTGTTTTGCTGCGGTGTTTATTGCACTGGTCGCCAACTTTGACAACCAGTGTATATGATATGCTGCTTTCTTCCCTATATTTGCACTGGTGGCGAACTTTGATGCCTAGTGGATGTAATATGTGTAATAGCCGTGATAGCCTAGCGTAAGTTGCTTGCTTATTTATTTCCTTCTTGTCTTGTTTATTTGTTTGCTTGTAGTCAGTGTAGTTCTTTTTCCGCGGTTTGCTAGTGGCCGCAATAACCTATTTTTTAAAACTAGGCCAGAATAACCATGGGCTACATATTTACTGTAGTTACAATGGGCCTCCTATGGGCCGTAGAAACAATGGGCCTTCTTAGGGCCGTAGAAAGAATGGGCCTTCTATGGGCTGTAGCATCAATGGGCCTTCTACGGGCCGTAGCGTCAATGGCCTTCTACGTGTCGTATGATCGATAGGCCAAACATGGGCCAATAATAGACCGCACTATGGGCCGTAAACGGGCCAGATTTGGAATCGTCCATTCATGGGCCGACAATAACATGTCGTCGTTAATCGGCCATATTTTATGATGTTAAGAAAACGGCCCAACAGAGTAATGGACCGCAAACGGGCCGATCGTAACCGCGGGCTGAATTTGGCCCACAGGCAGAAAAGGCCAATAATAGGCCGTAAGTAACCGAATGCTGGAAATGAGCCCAAGAATAAATGGGCCCTGAGAAGGCGGAAAGATAACATGGGTTGGAAACGGCCCAATGGAATAATGGGCCGTTAATAGGTATAAAGGGGTACATTGTTCATTGTGGGCCAGATTCACCATGGGCCGTTAATGGGCCAAGGGTTACAAATGGCCTCGTATGGGCCAAAAGACATCACGGGCCATACATGGGCTGGAAGTTACAACGGGCTGGAATCATATTGGAAGGCCCAGATGAAGCTACTGGGCTTAATTCGGGTAGGCCGTAACGGGCCGTGAGTTAGCGGGCCATAAATGGGCTATATACGAACATGCCGTTAACAGGCTTTTCATGGGCCGGCTTGTTACCTTTTCACCAAGTCAAACGAGTCGGCCTTTTCACCGGAATGGGCCTCTGTTGGGTTGTGCCACGTGTCGACGTATCATAGGCGCCTCCTCTCCAATGAATGGATGACATCTGTCCCAATGGTGAGCCAACACGTGTTTCCTCTGGTTAATGAGAATTTTACACGTGGAAAATCCTCATTGGTCTGGGCTGTTAGTGGGTTATCGAATCCAAAACCGGACCCGATAGCTTAACGGTGTTCCATTACGGTGGATGGCACGTGTCGGTCACCCTTGATGAAAGTACTTCCATGACGTGCGATTTATCGTCATGGAAGTGGACACTTCCGTGATGATAATTTTGGTAATGTCACGGAACACTTCTACGACAGCACAGGTATGACTATCTTGATTCTGTCATAAATTTGTCATGGATGTACATGCATGACAGAAAACGTGACCTACTTTGACAAACATGTATCATCACGGAAGTATCTTTTTTTGTAGTATTGGGTGTGCGTAGGAATTTTTTTGAAATTACTACGCTCCCCAACACTGGTTCCCCATGGCCCTTACGGATGGCGCGCGCTCGTCGCTCCTGAACCTGCCCGTGGGGTCGATCTCCTCCTGGGGCGAGATGCACGAGAGTTTCGTCACCAACTTCCAGGGCACTCGCGACCCCCCGCCGGCCGCAGGCGACCTGCGGCGCATCAAGCAGCAGCCAAGGGAAACTTTGCTGAAGTACATCCAGCGCTTCAAAAGCGTTCGCCTCAAGATCCCCAAGGTGACGGACGAGGCCATCATCTCCGCGTTCTCCGATGGCGTCCGCGATGTCAAGATGAAGGAGGAGCTCGCCATCCACGAGGAACTATGCACGGTCCTGAAGATGTTCAACATGGCAACCAAGTGCGCAAGGGCTGAGGAAGGGCGCCTTCCCCTCCTCAAGCTCCCAGCTGCCGACCAGGAGGACAAGAAGGCCAAGATCAAGGACGTGAAGCAAAAGAGGGCTGCCATGCTCGCGGCGGAGCCAGAGATGAAGCGCGTCCGTGACCACCCCGAGTCATCCAAAGACAACCGCCCATTCTACGCCTTCCACAACGTATAGAGCGACAACTCCGGCGACTGTCAGGAGCTCAGGGCCATCCGAGATGTGGGTGCTTTAGTCGACGCCCCGAGCGCAACAATCGAGGCTACGAACAAGGAGGAGGACAAAGTGGAGGACGCTGGGACGACCGCTGCCCCCGCTAGGAGTGGCGGGACCGGCCTCGTGAGGACTGCTGGCAGGACCAGCCTCGCGAGGGCGCCTAGAGAGACCAGCCTCGTGAGGACCGCCCCTAGGGCAACGTCGGCCTCCCTCCGGTGCCGCCTCCACCAAGAAGGAACGACGACCATCATCAGGACGAGGGGGCTGGGGGCTTCCAGGAGCCTCGCGTCATCGCCTGCATCTTGGGAGGCGCTCAGGCCCCAGCCTCTCAGCGTATCTTCAAGAAGTTTGCTCGTGAAGTGAACGCGGCCCTTCCCTGGCTCGAGGCCACGCGCCCACTCAGGTGGTCCAAGTGCGTCATCACCTTCAGCTCGTCAGACCATCTCAACTGCGCGGCAACTGCCGGCGCCCTTCCGATGCTCTGCTCACCCATCATTAGCAATGTCCAAGTCACCAAGACTCTCATCGACGGTGGAGCGGGGCTCAATGTCATGTCCATCAAGACGTTCGACCGCCTTCAAGTGCCATACGATTAGTTACATCCTATCAAGCCCTTCTCAGGAGTGACCGACGGCTCCACCACCCCGATAGGGCAGGTCCGCCTTCCTGTCACATTCGGCCAGTGTGACAACTGCCGCACCGAGCTCATCGACTTCGACGTCGCCCACATCCGCCTGTCGTACAACGCCATCCTTGGGTATCTAGACTTGGCCAAGTTTATGGCAGTGACCCATCATGGCTACAACGTCCTCAAGATGTCAGAGAGCGGCGGCATCATCTCGGTCGTCTGTGAGGAAAGGGATGCGGTGTGCTCCCTCGAGAGCGCTTACCAAGCCACAGCGGCCGAAGACCCCGACAACGAAGGCACCCTGTACCCTCCTGAGGCCATCCCCAAGAAGAAGCAGATACTCTACCAAGGGACTCAGGAGAGCGGCGTTTCCAGCGGCACCACCTCAGGACCTGCGCCCACAGATGGGATGCCTCCCTCCCTCGCATAGGAAGGCGCGCCCGGTGCCCTCCTCAGGCTAGGATCGGGGCTCTCTTCTGGAAGGCCTCAGACTTAGCCAACATCATGAGGGAGGCACTCGGACACCATGTGGAGGCGTGCTTCGCTGCACGTTTCCCTCAAGAGGGCACAAGGCGTGGAGCGTCCAGTGCTTAGGAGTTCATCACCAAGGCGACCCAGGAGCTTCAAGAGGCAAGGACCATACATGGCGACCGCCGCCCACCACCCGGGGCAGCTCCCCATCCTGGCGAGGACGGCAGTCTGCGTGTTTGCGTCGACATTCCAGGGCTCAATAGGGCCGCATCTCAGGAACTTTTCTGGCCTTCGCGCATTGGATGATGTGAGGGTCCACCCCCACAGCTATGTCTGCATGCCATTCGGCCTGCCGAACGCGGCTGTCACCTTCCAGCGCAACTTGCGAAGCATTCTGACGGCTCAAGAGGCTAGCCATCACGCTGTCCTGGTGGGGATGGCGACAGTTCTTCAGGAGCCACCTGGGCCTACGGAGCCTCCTGAGGCTCAGGACACTGGCGGCTCGTGAGGAGCAACTTCTCCAGCATGCATCATCAACCACTCCAACATCACTCCTGCTACGGTATCAAGTGACTCTTTCTAGTTCATTCAGTTGGGGGCGCCCTTTGGGCAGCATTATCCCCAATTCGCACGGGCCTGTCCCTGCGACGTGTATCCTTTTGCATCTTTAGCTTACTCTGTTGGGGCGCCCCTCGGGCTGCATTATCCCCAGCCGCTCGGGTCCGTCCCAGTGGCATGTATCGTTCTTGCATCTATCTGAACTAGCTTGCCTCCTTGCATGATTTACCTTATGATCGTTACCTACTTACATGTTGCCCCTCGCGGCCACCCGCATTGCTGACCGACCTCCTGCTCATCCCGCAACGGGGGCTACACATGTTGGCACGGTGCTTGTGCTCAGGTCTGTCCCTGCAATGCTGACAAACCTGAGCGGTCGAGCTCTGGCTTGCGGCACGCCCCGCACACGTCACCTCACCAGGCCCTCAGTGCCTTCATCTTCTTGCGGAACGACCAGCGGTAGACCAGCAAACACGGTTGCAATCTGTATTCCTCCTTCGGGCTAACCTGCAGGAATCTCCGGAGGCTAACAACGGGCGGCGCCGCAGGCTCCTTCTTTTTTCACGCAATTCGCTTGTGCGTTAAAGGGGGCTCCTGAGCATCGCATCTCAGGAGCTCCTACTGACTCTCCAGCCCTCACCTCCTGGCCTTGACCACAGCATCGCGACCTGGCATACCAGCGGCGGCTGAGATCGCTCGAGGGTCGGGACTCGAGGACGCAGAGCACCTAGAAGAGCGTGAAAAAGGGAGGAAGGCCAGTGCGGGCTTAACCCGGCCATACCACCACCGCTAATGCACGAATCGGACGCTGCACACGGAAACCGCCTCAGGCTTGATAAGATAAGTCGCTCATTCAAGTCAGTGCGACACGTGACTTAGGATTTCCGGCTCCTGCAGCCTTGCTCCGGCAATGCCACCTTCCTTTTCTACCTTTAGGAAGCCGCTTGCACGCCAAGGGGGGCCTCTTGAGTATCACGCCTCAAGAGCTCTTACCGGACCTTGGGCCACTCACCTCCTGGACTTGACCACGGCATCGCAACCTGGCATACCAGCGACGGCTGAAGCCTGCCTGGGGACTAGGACCTGTCGGCATAGAGCATTAAGCTACCACGAGGACGAATAGGGGGACAATGCTGAAGCAAGACATGCGATCGCGAATTTCATAATAGGAATAACATTTGATGCAAAAGTACTACAGATCATTTACACACACCCACGGGGTTCACCTCAATTCCTCGTAGGGAACAAAAGAAGAAGGTTTCCAGGAGCCATATCTACGCGGCGACGCCATCATCAACAGTGGGCCACGGGAAGCCGACGCCAATCCCATCCAGATCAACAACGGCGATGAACGGACGTCGCTGCCGCGCTCCGAGCGCGGTGAGAGCTCAGGGGCACGTAGCTGTCGTCGCTTGTCTCCGGAGTCTCGTCAGGCTCGGGAGAGTCGCTCGACTCCCGGGCGCTGTCACTGCTGCTAGAGGAGCTGTCGGCAGGGCCAAGGGTGGGCACAGCGCCAGCCCCCGCGCCGTCCAGGCGACCCCCTCCAGGGCAGCACTCCAGGAAACGGCCTTCCTCATCAAAGACCTTGAAGGACATCGTGGAGGCGCCGTCGTACTCGAAGTGGATGGCGAGGGCCCCCTCCGTGCGGCAAGCGTGGGCGACCTCACCCCATCCATGGGTCATGAAGATCTTGCCCGGAGAGACGACCTCAACCTCTGCTCCCGTCGCCGGGGTGCCACACTCGGCGTGCCGCAGCCACAGCTCAAGTGGCCCCCTCGGCGGAACCTCTTTAGTGAAGAACTACTGGAATCTGATCCACGTCCACGGGGGCATTGCTGCCCACACCACGAATTCGCGCGAGGATCCCTCGGCGTGAGTTTGTGGGCTGGCGGTGCGGGCCACCACAGCTCGGCCACCGCGGCCGTGGCGCGAGCGGCACGGGTCGTCGCCTCCTCCTTCGGAGCCCTCTGCCTGGGCGTACAAGGGCAGCGGGTAGCCAGGGGGAGGTCGTTCGTACCAAGGCCTCGTCACCTCCTGCCTCACGATGACGTCGCGGGGGCGGGACAACCTCTTCTTCGGTGGAAGTGGCCCCTACTCCTCGCGGGGGGTCTTTCCCTTCTCAACGGTGGAGAACCTCCTTATCGGCGCCATCGGTATCGCAGCAAGATGGCGAAGTGAGAGGGAAGGAGAAGAAGCAGACGGAGTAGAGGAAGAGATGAGCGATGGGGGCTCCGTCCCTCTCCTCATTTATAGCCAGAAGGAGGCCAACCGCCGGCCTCCACGATCACAAATAATGATGGTTTTCTTCTGCATGCAGCAGGGTCTCATCAAGTCGAATGGTTGCCGAGGCAGCGTGGGGAAGCGAAGACGCCCACGTCCCGTCAATCGCCACGCGTCAATCAAGGTTGCAGGCTGTTGGGGCCTGCGGCGCTCCGCACTTGCCCTTTGGCTTCGCCTCGAAGCCAAGTCCGAGCACGCCTTGGGCCCGGGGGCTACTGTCGGCGTCCTGGGAACGGGGGTACCCAGACTTGCCTGCCTACGGCCCATGGCGTGGCTCCACCAACGACCTGGTACGGCCCATCTTCAGCAGCAACCACTCAAGACCCTCGCAAGGGGCCAAACCTCGCGAGGCGGACGAAACCAAGACCTCCTCCGGGGTGGCCTCACTGGACTGGCTTCCGAGGAGCGGAGATATTTATGCAAGGGGCACCTCGCGAGGTCCACGTGACGCGAGCCATGACGACCAAGGCCAGGCGGGCGCCAGCGGGCGCAAAGTACCAGTTTCCTCTTTGGTACTAAAGAGGCAAGCGCAGGCGAGGAGTCGCGAGGCATCAGGCAAAGGTTTCCATATCGGTGCAACGAGACCAAGACCAGTAGGACGGCAGGACGGAGGTCACCGTGGAGCCCACGGCGGCGTCACCACCAAAGCCTTTGGCAGGCAAAGACCACCTTTTGTCAAGATAGCGTGTACTAGTTTTCTCCCTTCAAACTTGGCCGTTGTGAGATCCCTTCCCGTCTAACATTTGGGAAGAGGGCCAAGGCCTCTATAAATAGGACTAGCCACCACCATAGGAGGCAACTGATCTTGGATTGGATCCACTCCACCAAGGCCATCCCACCAGCTCACCGAGCTCTAGAACACCTCTCCTCAGGAGGTTGTTCTTACCTTGTACTGTTCATCCTCGGCCTACAAGGCAATCCACCACCCCACACCGGAGTAGGGTATTACACCACAACGGTGGCCCGAACCAGTATAAACCCCCGTGTCTCTTGTTCTTGGGTTTGTTGAGTTAGGCCTAGGGATCGTTGTGCGAGCAAGCTAAGAAGAGAGAGAGATCTTCGTGCGCACCCCAGTGTTCGAACCTCAAGGGTTTGCCGGAACCCAGAATCCGACAACCATCGCCCATGTTGCCGCCCAAGCCAAGCAGGAGGAGGCGCTTGCCACTCCACACTTCATGCAAGCCTACGCGGAGGCCCGTGCCACCCATCACCACGCTAGTGCAAAGGAGGAGGAGCCACATGTCGCCCGTCACTTTTCCCGAGCCGAGTACGATAAGTGCAAGTTCCGTGATGCTCTCGGTCGGGCGGAGCAGAAGAAGGCAGACACTAGGAGAACCGCCACGATGCCCGCTTCTATGCCACAGAGGAAGCCGTGTGCTTCTGCCAGGGTATCATCTACTAGTCTAGTTTGTCAATTTGTATGGCTAATATCATGTTGAACCTCTAGTGTTTTTGAGTAACAGTTTTGCTAACTTGGTTATGTCTCAGCCAATATTATTCAATTGATCTTGCCTGAAGATCTGTGCAAAATTTTTCTTTTTCTTTTTCATTTTCCTTCTTATATACTATGAGACTTGGCCAAGTCTGAGTCGACACCCTATGAGTAATTCTAGATTCACGGGTTTTAAAGAGTTTATAGAATGATGTTAATTGGACTTTTCTGATTGGATTAGGGAGGGTGGAGGCCCAACACCTTGAAAAATCATGGGCGAAGAGTTAACAATAATCCTAGACGTACATAGCTTTACGGGGTTGATACGGGCGAGACAGGTTGTGATTTGTCAATAATCTCTCCGTCCTGAATTTCAAGTGGGGGCCCATCCCCCAACTGATAGTACACCTCCAAATCACCTCCCCTGTAATCTCCTGTAGAAAAAGCCCCGTAGCATTACTGAAGAGTTAACTGGTGTGGAAGGGAGTCCGTAAAAGTCCGTTGTTTTCTGTTGATGTAGGATTAACGAGTGTGTTTTTTAGCTATGTCAAACATCTAGTTTACGATGAAGTTGTCTTTTAGGGGGAAATTGAGTGCTAGCGTTGGATGACCGGTTTTAGGGACTGCTGCTGAGCTCGATCGGTGCAATTTCCATTCATGAGATCAATGTGTTCCTGACTTCGTGTGCCATGATTCCCCATCACTTTCTCACGTGCATGCCTTCCTTTTCCCTCGTGCACACATGATTCCCCATGGTTGATCCAGAGGTAAAGCGAATCCTATCATCATCAACACAATATCAGCAAAAGCCTCAAGACACGCGCACACACCGTGGGTTAACCGACCGGCTGATGTTTCTAATACTCCTACACACACAACAAAAGCCATCTTTATCGAGCTTTTTACCTCCAAAAGCCACAATGGCGCACGCTCTCTTTCCTTTCCTCAAACACCTTTCGTGCTACTAAGCTCGGACCATCCAACATGAGGGAGACCATGAGTCCATGACATTCCTCATCGGCGTCCCCGTGCCAGCCATGCCAGTGGCGATGGATCGCATGCTCCTCCTCGTAATCTTCCTCCTCCTCTTGTCGACTTGCACGACGACGATCGTGTCCGCGGGAACCGGCGACGACGCGGGGGCGCTCCTCCGCTTCAAGGCGTCCGTCCGAAAGGACCCTAGGGGCGTGCTCTCGTCTTGGCAATGGCAGCAGCGGCAGCAGCAAGGGTCGCCCGGCGGTGGTGGTAGTGGTAATGGCACGTGGTGCAGGTGGTACGGGGTGACGTGCGACGGCGAGGGCCGGGTGGAGCGGCTCGACCTCGCCGGCTGCGGCCTCTCCGGGCGCGCTTCGTTTGCAGCGCTCGCTTCCATAGACACGCTGCGCCACCTCAACCTCTCCGGCAACGCCCAGCTCCGCGCCGACGCCGCTGGGGACATTCACGTGCTCCCCCGCGCGCTACGGACGCTCGACCTGTCTGACGGCGGCCTCGCCGGCAGTCTCCCCGCCGACATGCAGCTGGCGTACTACTACCCCAACCTCACCGACGTCCGCCTCGCACGGAACAACCTCACCGGCGCTCTCCCTCTTAATCTAATGTCTCCGCCGAGCACGATCCAGGTGTTCGACGTCGCCGGGAACAACATGTCCGGGGACGTCTCCGGCGCGTCGTTCCCCGACACGCTCGTCCTGCTCGACCTCTCCGCCAACCGCTTCACCGGCACGATCCCGCCGTCCTTCTCTGGCTGCGCCGGCCTCAAGACGCTCAACGTATCCTACAACGCCCTCGCCGGCGCGATCCCGGAGTCGATCGGCGACGTCGCTGGCCTCGAGGTGCTCGACGTCTCGGGGAACCGCCTCACCGGCGCCATCCCACGCAGCCTCGCCGCGTGCTCGTCGCTGCGGATCCTCAGAGTCTCGAGCAACAACATCTCCGGCTCTATCCCGGAGTCCCTGTCGTCGTGCCGCGCGCTCCAGCTGCTCGACGCGGCCAACAACAACATCTCCGGCGCGATCCCGGCCGCGGTGCTCGGGAACCTCACCAAGTTGGAGATCCTGCTTCTCAGCAACAACTTCATCTCGGGATCGCTCCCGAGCACCATCTCTGCCTGCAACAGCCTCAGGGTCGCCGACTTCAGCAGCAACAAGATCGCCGGCGCGCTGCCCGCCGAGCTCTGCACGCCCGGCGCGGCGCTGGAGGAGCTCCGGATGCCGGACAACCTCCTCACCGGCGCGATCCCTCCCGGGCTGGCCAACTGCTCGCGCCTGCGGGTGATCGACTTCAGCATCAACTACCTGCGCGGCGCCATCCCGCCGGAGCTCGGCATGCTCCGTGCCCTGGAGCAGCTCGTGACGTGGCTCAACCAGCTAGAAGGCCAGATCCCCGCGGAGCTCGGGCAATGCCGGAGCCTCCGCACGCTCATCCTCAACAACAACTTCATCGGCGGCGACATCCCCGTCGAGCTCTTCAACTGCACCGGCCTCGAGTGGATCTCGCTCACGAGCAACCGGATCAGCGGCACGATCAGGCCGGAGTTCGGCCGGCTGTCCCGGCTCGCCGTGCTGCAGCTGGCGAACAATAGCCTCGTGGGCGACATCCCCAAGGAGCTCGGCAACTGCAGCAGCCTGATGTGGCTGGACCTCAACAGCAACAGGCTCACCGGCGTGATCCCGCACCGCCTCGGCCGGCAGCTCGGGGCGACGCCGCTGAGCGGCATCCTGTCCGGCAACACGCTGGCGTTCGTCCGCAACGCTGGGAACGCGTGCAAGGGCGTGGGTGGGCTGCTGGAGTTCGCCGGCATCCGGCCGGAGCGGCTGCTGCAGGTGCCCACCCTCAGGAGCTGCGACTTCACGCGGCTCTACTCCGGCGCGGCGGTGAGCGGGTGGACGCGGTACCAGACGCTGGAGTACCTGGACCTCTCGTACAACAGCCTCGTCGGCGCCATCCCGGAGGAGCTGGGTGACATGGTGCTGCTCCAGGTGCTCGACCTGGCGAGGAACAACCTCAGCGGCGAGATCCCGGCGTCGCTCGGTCGCCTCCACGACCTCGGCGTGTTCGACGTGTCGCACAACCGGCTGCAGGGCAGCATCCCGGACTCCTTCTCCAACCTCTCCTTCCTCGTGCAGATCGACGTCTCCGACAACGACCTCGCAGGCGAGATCCCGCAGCGCGGGCAGCTCAGCACGCTGCCGGCGAGCCAGTACGCCGACAACCCTGGCCTCTGCGGCATGCCGCTGGTGCCGTGCAGCGACCGGCTGCCGAGGGCGAGCGTCGCGGCCTCCTCCGGCGCTGCAGCTGAAAGTACAAACGCCAGGTGGCCTCTGCCGAGGGCGGCGTGGGCGAACGCCGTGCTCCTGGCCGTGATGGTCACCGCCGGGCTGGCGTGCGCAGTGTCGATCTGGGCGGTGGCGGTGCGCGTGCGGCGGCGGGAGGTGCGGGAGGCGCGGATGCTGAGCAGCCTGCAGGACGGGACGCGGACGGCGACGACGTGGAAGCTGGGCAAGGCGGAGAAGGAGGCGCTGAGCATCAACGTGGCCACCTTCCAGCGGCAGCTCCGGAAGCTCACCTTCACGCAGCTGATCGAGGCCACCAACGGCTTCTCGGCGGCCAGCCTGATCGGCTCCGGCGGGTTCGGCGAGGTGTTCAAGGCGACGCTCAAGGACGGCTCCACGGTCGCCATCAAGAAGCTGATCCCGCTGAGCCACCAGGGCGACCGCGAGTTCATGGCGGAGATGGAGACGCTGGGCAAGATCAAGCACCGGAACCTCGTGCCCCTGCTCGGCTACTGCAAGATCGGCGAGGAGCGGCTCCTCGTCTACGAGTACATGACCCACGGCAGCCTGGAGGACATGCTCCACCTCCCGGCCGACGGCGCGCCGGCGCTGACGTGGGAGAAGAGGAAGACGGTGGCGCGCGGGGCGGCCAAGGGGCTCTGCTTCCTGCACCACAACTGCATCCCGCACATCATCCACCGCGACATGAAGTCCAGCAACGTGCTCCTCGACGGCATGATGGAGGCCCGCGTCGCCGACTTCGGCATGGCCAGGCTCATCAGCGCGCTCGACACGCACCTCAGCGTCAGCACCCTCGCTGGGACCCCCGGGTACGTGCCGCCGGAGTACTACCAGAGCTTCCGGTGCACCGCCAAGGGCGACGTCTACTCCCTCGGCGTGGTGCTGCTGGAGCTGCTCACCGGGCGGCGGCCCACCGACAAGGAGGACTTCGGGGACACCAACCTCGTCGGCTGGGTCAAGATGAAGGTCAGGGAGGGCGCCGGCAAGGAGGTCGTGGACCCGGAGCTCGTCGCGGCCGCGGCCGGCGACGACGAGACGGAGATGATGAGGTTCCTGGAGATGGCGCTGCAGTGCGTGGACGACTTCCCGTCGAAGAGGCCCAACATGCTGCACGTGGTCGCCGTGCTCAGAGAGATCGACGCGCCGTCGTCGCAGCCTCCATTACCGGCGGCAGGCGCGTGCAATGGGCATGGCCACGACGCGTAGCGACGAGGCCTCCATGGTTTTTTGTGTTGTAATTGCTGCTTGTATGTGTTGCAGTATGGTGTATACAATTGTTGTACGTACGTAGCGTTTTGCCTTGTGTTGGACTAATAATAAAGCAGTGTGTTGCTGTTGCATATAGACACCTGTTGCGTCATGTTTTGTCCCCTGAATTCTGAAGAAAAACCCAAACCTTTGCAAGACAAATTTTAATCGGTTGCTACACATTTCTGTGTCATTTTGATCCTTGTGGTTGATAATGTGCTTAATGAAGTGACAATGGCAGATGTCAGATGGGTGACACGCCCCACTCCCGGGTAATAGGAAGCAGTGTTTTGTTGTAGCCTGACTAGGACGCCGCAGCTCGCTGTCGCTTGCAGTGCCATCTCCGTCTCCGACGAGGTCTTGGCTTGGCCTCGCTGGGTCGACGCTCGTTGCTACCGCTCCTCACATTGTCCCTGCCTTTGGTCTCGTCAAAAATCGACTGAGCAGTTAAAAAAAATCAGGTATCCTTGTGGGTTTTTTTTGAGCATCAGTACAGACACAAGCACTCATATACACGCGCATGCACTCCTCCCATTGAAAGCGCATCGCCGGAAATCCTGAAATAAATCCAGGAATAATGCAAGTACCAAGATTTGAACCCTGGTGAGTTGGGGATACCACTATCCACCTAACCAACTCAATCACAGGTTGATTCGCAGGTATCCTTGTGGTTTGCTTCCAATAGTTTGAGACTAGTTGCCCTCAGTCAGGGGTAAGAGGGTCAGAGTGAAGCCAAGGAATGATGGCTAAAAAGGCTTGACGACAGGTCACAAGCTAAATAAAGTCAATTTTTGATGCGGATGATGATGATATGAACAACTCGAATAAGAAAATGTAAACTAGCACCTACTGACAGAGATCAAAAGCACACTTTCAATCGATGGTAATGATGCTGCCACTTGTGCTGCCTCCATGGTAATTTCATCACAATGAACGGGGACACCTCACAGCAACCAAGAGCCAAGGCACTTGGTACATATTCATAATGATCAGGTCAATGTTAAACAATAGAAGGTATGAGAAGCACTATCTTCAGTACTGTACTAGGTTAGCAGGAACTGGATTATCTACAGGGAGCATGTTTTGTTCATCCATGAAACTTCGATATGTCTTTAAATGATAAACTGTTTTATTATGTCTACAATGCGGGTTAATCGCTATTATCCACTGAAGCAATGCAATTGGCCCTCCAGTCTGGTAACAAGTATTTTCTTTTTTTAAACTGCTAACATGTTTGTTAACCACGAGATTGTCTGATGAATGCTCTCAAACCTGTCCACAAAATGTCAGCAACGGGTACTTCTGAAAGAAAAAAAAACAGTGTTTTTTTTGGAGAATTGCAGAGAATGACTAGCATTAGGTAAACCTCAACCTCACATAGAAGGCGCCAACAGGACCCAAAAATTCAACAACACCACAAACTCTACTATAATTTTTAAAAACTTTTGACATGCCAAGCCAGGAACAGAACAGAGCAGCATACATGTTTAAGTAACAGACGCCAAGGGCCAGGTATACGGAACACATAACATATATGCACATATATAATGGCCCAAGGGGCTCCAGGAGTTCCCAGTGCCGGAGAAGATGATGGACCAGCCTCAAACAAGTCCCTGCCGGAAGCTGCTAGCTCAAGGTAGCAGGCGACTGTCTGCTGTCAAATTGGCATGTGACTGAACATGTATATATAATAATAGCATTACGAGTTGAAACAGGTTCACTGCACAGTCCATTCTACAACTGTTTTGTAAACATGGAGCAATAATGGTGTCGGTAAAGGTTTAATGATCTTTTGTTAAATCATGAGGAGTTCAAACCTCAAAGTGCCAATGAGACGGAACTTTGCTGAATTTGAGAAGTTCCAGAGTTGCCAAATGAAAGAAATCTGCACTGGGCAGAAACTTACACACTAGAACTAAACCATCAAAAGAACTAGCAATTCAAAGCATCACCAAAGGCGATACTGCAGAGCACAAACTGATATACACCCAGTGATGAAATCCAGATGGTTACAACGCAAACATGTCATGAACACTAATGGACTTGTTAACGAACCATTCATTAGTTGTTCTCATAATGTTTTCGGACACAAGTAGTGTTGTGACAAGCCATCCACCTCAAATGTAGAATTGTAACACGCCACTCACCAAAACTGTGTTAGTAACAGTATCTAAACATAGTGAAATGTCATATAAGCTTTTCTAGCTATGGTATCCAGGAAGCTTCAAACTGGCCACAAAATATTAAACATTGGAATCGACCTCAGTCAGAGCCCACATCAACACCCCTTTTGGATAAGAATTCCTTAGCCTCCATAATATCCTGCATAGTAGGCCGAGCACAAATAATTACAGACGGGAACAAAGCAAAACTGTAATTATACAGAAAACTTAAAAGTTTAAAAATTAGGTGGCTTGGTTTTCTTTGTGGTGGCCATTATGAAAAGCCATACAATCATACACATAAGGCACAAAGAAACTTATGGTTCCTTCTGCATAATACCTTGAATCTCATTATGCCAGCAGAAAACCAAAAGAAAAGAATGTATAATATACAATGCACAAGTGTATATTAAGCTGAAAATACCTAGGATGTATATTCTAGCGATTATTAGTTCTCAACATGGCAATGAGACTGCATAGACAAAAAAAACTGAGAATTATGCTACTAGGACTACATCCTCTACCTGTTGTAGTAGTATGGCTTCTTGAGGACAGGTGGGAAAGAACATCAGCCCGTACCCAACCATAAAAGGCACGTTCCCGCATGAGCCGCACTACCTATATACTTGTGGAAGCTGACAACACAAGATCCAGCGAGTTCAATCGAAGCAGGGTGTCTGGGCGTGGTCGATGGCATCCGCAGGTGTAATGTGAGGATGTCGAGGTTTAAGGAGCGCAGCCCAGACGGCCGAGATCGCCGCCAGCACCGTGATGATCTTGAATATGTGCTTCATCTAGGAAATGTAGCGTTTGTCTGCCATCAACCAAAAAAGCAAATTAAAGCCTAAAATGCACTGATGCGGATAGGCTGCTACCATGTTTAAACCAAAACATTTGCTCATCTGAAAAAAAAATCAAACTACAATCTGTAAACATTTGCTCCTACAAGCATTATCAAAAACACCTATCAACTAAAATCCTTTCACATGTAAACTTGAGCATGCACTGCCAAAACCATGCAGCAAGTACTCCTTAAGAAATAATCATCATTATATTCTCACAATATGCCATCTACAGCAAGTACTCATCCAATACAGAAATCAGGGAGAAAATTGAACAAATAGAGGATGCAAGAGGAAGGAGGGAGGGAGGGAGGGAGGATGAGGGAAGAAGGAGGAAGGAGCGGTGGCTACCTGCCTATACTGGTCGCCGGTAGCTCCGGGCGGCGGCGTTGCCGGGCGGGAGCGGCTGCTCCAGGGAGGGAGGCGCTGCTGTGCTCCTGTACCGGAGGCGGGGCAGCGGAGGCTTCGGCCGCCGCAGCGGAGGGCCGGCAGTAGTGGCGGCGGGCCGGCGGCGGCTAGGAACCCTAGGGACGTCCTCACTCCTGGTGTGTGTTTTTATGGCGGGAGCCGATTTTCTCCTCTTGGATCGACGGACTGTAATGTACTTAGTGGGAAAAATTGCTAAGAGCAAATTCAACAGATGATGTAAAATACTGCATCACAAAATTATAATTTGACTAAAATTTACATCACTAAAAAATACTCCCTCCGTTTCAAAATATTTGTCTTTTCAGAGATTTCAAATGGATTACCACGTACGGATGTATATATAGACATATTTTAGAACACTCATTTTGCTCCGTATGTAGTCATTTGTTGAAATCTCTAGAAAGACAAATATTTATAAATGGAGGGAGTAGATTTTACATTACCAAAAACCTCCAACTCCAACAAATGATGTAATTTACATCACCAAAAAATCTTCGCCGGTGATCCGGGTTGTTTCCCTCTCGGCGATGAAGCTTATCCCCCATCGTCTCACTGACTGACCTTGACCCTCGAGAAAGTTAATCAAAAAATAGAGAAGACGAGTTCTTTCTTTCAAAAAGTAGGTTTTTATGATCCGATAAAAAATCAAACTTGTTTGACTTTACGTCACCATAAAGTGGTGGCGGCAGAGTTGGTGCGGTTTGGCGGCGGCAGGCGCGCGGCACAAAGGTTGCTGGTTGCGCACGACAGTGAGGGCTGAGCGCATTTTGCTCAAGCGTCCCAAGTGATGCAAATTTGTAATTTTGAGTAAAAAAATTGCATCTACATCATCTGTTTAAGCAGCATTTTTATGCCTTGGAAATGTAAAATTCTAATATTTTTACATCTACATCATCTAATGGAGATGCTCTAATGTACAGTCATTCATTATGCTCAATTTTTAAAATTCTCAATGTTCTCCTTTTTTTCTGAATTGTATACCTCAAATTTGCAAAACCCAACTGATTGAAAGAAAATAAACCGGTTTAATGCAGGACTGCCATGGTTCCCGAAAAGTGGAATTATAGCACCTGATATCTTTGCTTAAACCGTCAAAACAAATTTAGCACAGAATGGGGAAAAAAGGATAACAAAATGCCGTATCATCTTACAATAATCTGCAAAGGGAAATTCTGTTACACTGCTGGAAAACATCAAAACCTTTAGGAGAAGAAAAGAAAAACATCAAAACCAATAGAACGATTTTACAACAGATCAGCGGCCCATCTTCATGTAGTTTGATGTTAAATATACTAACTCCGTTGACTATGACTGAGGAAGCTCCAACAAAGCACTTCCTGTGCGTTTTTCCTGGGTGACCCACTTGATCTCCCACAAATGTATTATTTTGGCCAATGGATGCCTTTTTTTAGCTGAAAACCAATCATTGCATTGAAGGCAAGGACATGATGATAAAGTTCGTTTCAAGTCAATTACACCTGCACAAATATAGAATGTGAGCAGTAATGAGGAAGATATTATCAATATAAATAAAATAGCACATGGAACTGGTTAGAGCAAAAACCAGCTAATTTGGCAGACTTTAAAAGGAAGCAATTCGATATAGCGACCACCATGAAGTCAATAGAAGAAAGTGTTTACCTTGAACATTTCACCGAAAAGTCCTTCCAGAGGATTCTGTTGCCGTACGCCATAAAATTTTGCAGCTATTTCATCCAATAACTGCAAAGCGTAACCATACCGTCATGAGGTCTATTTCGGTTTGCATTCCTTATTTTTGTAAGAACAGGTGGTCTCCAACATTAAGCAACAACACGACATGGGTTTTTTCACCCTTTTTTATTAACAAGTGGTCCTTTGTGAGCAATTCATCGGTTTGCATTCCTTATTTTTGTAAGAACAGGTGGTCTCACATTAAGCAACAACACGACATGGGGTTTTTCACCCATTTTTATTAACAAGTGGTCCTTTGTGAGCAATTCATCGGTTGTTCCAGCATGGAAAGCTTTGGTAAACAAGGCCAAAAGTTTGTGGAGATATGTTATGTTGATTACACTGTCTCACAGCGAGTTTTCCTCGAAATTAGTTCTAAAAACGTCATATGGCATTCACATTGATGTTTCGTAACAATATATTTATCGTTATTTTTGATAACAGACTCTCGTTATTAGAGGTGGAGCCTTACATACATTTTCGTTAGACGTGGGGGCCCTCCCTCCCATACGCGTTCGCATCTGTACTTGCGCTGTACTTTTGTCGAAGTGTCCTAAAAAAGAGGGTAAGCATCTCTTTCAAGCCTGTAAACAACATCTAGTTAGTAATGCCCATAAGGCCATAACAAAAGAAAAGAATGATAAAATAGCTTGTTATTTCATGTATAAGATAGGAAAAGAAAGTTGATCTTGATTTACATATGGTTACAAATCAAGAACGTGAGAAACTGTTAAAATATGATATCAGTCATTTCTGACATGGGCATTTGAATATATTGGTAAGACAGGAGCATTCGTAATACCTACAGAAAGTAATTTTATCTTTCTAGTGATAGAACTATAAAAACACGTGTAGCTGACGTCTGAGAACTATCATGCAAACTGCAGCGTTATTTCACAAAATCTGCATGCGGTGTATGAGAACATCGTGGAACAAATATGCAGACGTGGAAAGGACACCCGAAATACAATGCAAGCCAGAAAAATATGAGAGACTCACGTTTGAAGAAGATACTTGATAAACTCAATTAAAGCTGTTTTTGGAAGTTCCATGTCAGCAGATTTTAGCTGCTCCTTCATCCCATCCATAAGTAAATTTGCGTCTCTGAGATTCCCTAGTGATAGATACCTTTAAGAAAGAACAACATATTAGAAAACCCGACATCTCCATCCCCAAAATCCCAGTAAAATTCTATCCCAACAATGAGACGACATTTACTTTACAGTGTTAAAGTGCATTCTCACTCAAAATCCCAGTAAAATTCTATCCCAACAATGAGACGACATTTACTTTACAGTGTTAAAGTGTTCTTCTGTATGCATTTCAGTGTGATCACATAGAGGATATTGTGTTGAGGCAGTATATCATATTGCACGCGTCCCTAGCACACTGCTAACTGACGTGTATCTATCGTTGTAAATGAAACAAACACTACACAATTCCTTCACATCGGTTTCTACAGTGCGAAGTGCACCCCTTTTCAATGGTATCAGACTTTCCTCTCATACAACTTACAGGGGATGATCTCTCATGTCATGACTTTGGGTCATGGTAAAGAGAAAGATTATCTTGTAGGCAAACTGAAGATATTACTAGCTTGGTATTTGTATTGAACTATAGATTCGTTGACACTTTTTTGGAAGGGACGTTACAAATTGCTTGGGCGAGACCCATCTATATAATGGGCTGCTGCATCCCGTTTTTCAATTACAAGCAAACATTAAACTAAACCTCTCTCACACATCTCCATCTACCAACCGCTATCTCAACCGATTCACCCTTCCTCTTGTTCCATCTACCAATTGCTTCTCCTCTATCCCAACTATCCTACCCTACATTAGTCCTTAGCACATAACATCTCCAGAGCAAACAAGAAAGAAAGGAATAAAATCTTACATTAGGACACTGCGTGCAATTGCAGTATCATCTTCACCAGGGTAGCACTGTACAGAATGGAAGAAAAAAGATCAATATGATTCTATATCACACAATGATTCTATATCACACAATGTCAAGAGCATATATGAATCCACTTAACACCTAACAAAAGTTGGGCATGAATAATGAACACGGATCCAACCCACAAACAAATTGGGGTATAAGACAGTGATTTAACAAGCTTGTGCTTGTGTTCTGTTTCCATATTTTCATATTTTGACGAAAGATGACCTACAACCCATACATTAGTAAAGCCACTGTACAAAGCAAATTGTTGTGGAGAACATGGATTTACTAATCATATCGAGCAATTGCTAACTATACTAAGCAGCATTAAGGAAACCATCAGTTTTTCAATCCTCAGTCTGATTTTCAAACCGATTCTCCAAAACTGTTTAATTTGGATCCTATATCCTTCTATGTCATGTAAATCCCATTTGTTGGTTTGGTTGCTTTAACCTCCGTTTCACGCTTAGATGGACGCCAGCATGGAAACCAGCAAGCAGGTAAAACATTAAGGGCCAGTTCTTTTGGTGCCTTTTTTGGGCTTCTAGAATAAGCTGCCCCCTACCCAACTTATTCTAGAAGGCCAACCAAAAATATATTTTTAGAAGCCTTTAGTCAAGTCTTAATTAATAGGCTTCTAAAAAAATAAATTTGGTTGGGCTTCTAGAATAAGCTGGTTAGGGGGCAGCTTATACCAGCTTATTCTAGAAGCCAGCAACAGAACTGGCCCTAAAAAAGTTGTGCGGTTACAACATCTCTCTAACAGATTCACTTGTATTTCTCCTTCCCAGCAATCTAAACAGAGGGGGGATGACCTTGGAGACCGACAGATGGGTCCCCACACACATGGCATCCATGTGAACAGCAATGAAATGAACTATTTCAACAGTCAAAAGAACATGTAAAACGAACCAGGGGATATATTCATGGTGTTGGAAAAAGAGGATTCAAGTTAAACGGTTTTGGAGAATGTCATGGATAAAAAACTCAGGCGATAGCTTGAAAGTGACCTTATTGTACAGAAGAAGTAATAAAATTACTATGTTTGTGAAAGACGTTGGAAATATTTTGGTAGGGTATAAACTTTTGCTATCTCTCAAAGAAACAAATATATATCATTCAAACAGAATTCACTAATTACCAAGCATCATTTGTAATACCTACTGTTTAGAACAACAATTACCTTGCCCATAAAGTTTACCAGCATAGAAGCAAATTTTTTAGGATCGTTACCGCGCACAAAATGACTTGATACTTTAGTCATGTCCTGCAGTCAAGGTCACTCCAGGTTAAACTGTAAGCATAATTACCAAAGTAGTAAAAATAGTAACAGCATCAATGACAAATAAAAATCATAGCTCTACAATGCTCTTTCACTTGCCTTCTACTCCCTCCATTCCTAAATATAAGTCTTTTTAGATATTTCAACAAGTGACTACATACGGAGCAAAATGAGTGAATGTACACTCTAAAATATGTCTACATACATCCGTATGTTGTAGTCTATTTGAAATGTCTAAAAAGACTTATATTTAGGAACGGAGGGAGTAGATATAATTTACTGCATGCATGCCATCCTACAATTTGGAGATAGCCTTGCACCATCTAGGACTAGAGGAACATACATCATCTAAGAGCAAATAAATGGCCTAGTGAAGAGGATTAATACGATCTTTCCTAGGCATGACTTGGTTGACATGCAAATTCCTCAAATGTTGCGATTCAAGAATGTAGAGAGCAGAAGATATTCACAGTAAGACACAGAATCATGGACAGTACCGTTTCTGGAGATTCGGAATAAATGTATTCGCCCAACATAACATGCAGATCAGGAGATCCGTTTCTTGATGTCCCAAACTCCGCAGACCACCTTAATAACAGGATGATACATTATTAGTGCATAACAGCCAGAAAAGGGAGAAGAAAAACACCTCCTCTGGTAACAGAGTAAACAAAATAAATATGTCTCATGGCAATCGGCATCCAGAGTTTGGGGACACACTGAGAAGAAATCGAAAGGAACCAGATGTTCAGAACGATGCATGTTCCTATCATGTTAAGCCCATTAGTCACTAATGCTCAAAACCAGAATTCATAACTGCAGGTCAAGTTATTTGTACTGTTCAACAATTTGATGTATTAGACTACCGGATATATTTCCACTGAAAAACACTACTGGTTTGGATGAAGTTCGATGGTTGGAAGGACAGCACTTGTGATTTACTTGGATTTATTGAAATCGATATACCTTACCTGAGAGCTGCTCTTAGAAATGATGAACAACCTTCAGAACGCACTTTTGCAGCAGAAATAGCTTCGGATAATTTCTGCCCATCATCGTCATAATCATCTCCAAGGAAATGGGGCATATTTATCCTGGGGAACGCCTCGTATATCTTTCTGACACGATCTGTAGTTGATGCAATAGAGTTATACAATCACTGAAGTGACATCTAATGCCCAAATTTACAACATGACAGCATTTAAAAAATACAAAAGAAAAAGAGAGAGAATGGTTCACAAGGCTGATTTAGTAGAGACACAAAAAGGAAGAAATATTATTTTCTGAATGCAAACTAGTGACACTATTGACGCGATAGGAGGATTACAAAAGATGCACTGCAAATATGTCCCAAAAATCAAATGTAAAACAATAAGCTTACCAAAAGTTTCTTCATTATAAGGACATTGCCCTTTGACAAGAGTGTCCACGAACAGCACAGCGAGTTCAGCACCGCAAGTTATCTGAAATTGGTAACCACTAGACTAAAGCCGAGCTCTTTGACCAATAAGAAAGAAAAGAAATAATTGAAGTAGTACATTAGTTAATTTAAATATTTTATAGACTACAAGTACAACATACTAGAACAGTAACCTAGCACCCCCCCACCCCCCCACCCCCCCACCCCCCCCTCCCACACAAACAGCACAGCAACCACCACAGCTCAGCACAGGCCGAGAACATCCGACAGCCAATAAAGATAATAAGAAAGGCTTGTCTGTGCGTATAGAAGGGGGGGGGGGGGGGGAGACTATGATTGGTCCCTCATGGCTCTACCCTATTACTACAGAGAAATGCTATGGAGGGAGAAAATCCATGCCTTAAAATAACCAAGACAGCTTTCAGGTTGTTTTTTGCTCAATTGTACAGCCTCTGGATTTGAGAAGGGAATGTGTGCAGTTGGGTAATATCATACAGGAAAAGATGAATTAATAAACATCTTTGGACAACAACTGTTAATTCGGCAGAAGCCAATAAGGCAAAGAGTTAACCTGTCCATGCTTCAACTGGATTGTAGCTCCTGACTGAAGGATGTCCAAGCCTTCCGAATACCTTTGACAAGTAATGTATCTGAATGTAATGACCAAAAAATAAGTCAAAACAGCGACTTGATGTTTGGTCCTTGATCAACAGACACAAGCACGAAATTGCTTTTGTTAATTTTTAACACAATATGTATCCTGAAGCTACAGTTATGTGATTACTCTGTGGAATACTCATTTTGCACTCAGCCTAAAACATACATGCACATTCTGTGTGAATAACTATGGCCATTGTCATCTCGAACATAACTCTAGTATTCATATTAGGATTATATCCACATGCAAAGATCCTGGTCATTGACTTAATTTTATTTTCTTCAAGTAAGTATGTCCTGGCATGAGCTTATTTTAAGATGTTGCATCTGTTGCCAGTCTGCCATAGTTACACACAAACTAAGCACAACAATGATGTCTCACACTGAACGCACATAGTTAATCCAATGATGTCTCACACTGAACTCATATAGTTGATCTTATTAAAATAACGCGAAAAGGTAATGGTTGGTTTCTGTTGGAATATGTTAATATGGTTGAAACTTTAAATAGTGAACGGCTGAAGGCCTGAAGGGAGCCAGCTACCGCTGCTTCCGTTAAATTGAATACCTTGCACTGGTAGATTTGTACATTTGTTGGGCCTCGTAGTAACTTCCCCCTTCCACCATCTTCTCAAACCTTTCGATTGTCTGAAAAACACAACGCATGATTACGAAACTGATGAGAAACTATCCAACAAGCCGGCCCTATGCAGCCAAGCGATTCCACCGAACTAATTTCACCCTCTCGCGCAACCGATAAATTGAGCACGGATCGCTGCTTGAACCCTAATTCGAACAAATTATACAACGGGAGGCAGCTCCTCCACGGCGCGGGTGCGGCGCCGCAAACCGAGATCCAATTCGCGAATCGCTCAACACGCCCGCACGCTATCGTCCCAATGCGCGCACGCACACACAGACGCAGGCGCGCGCGAGTGCGGGCGGAAGCAGAGGGGGGGGCGGGGAACGGGGAGGCGGGGCGGGGGGATCCCTCACCTTCTGGGGAGGCGGCAGGTCGCGGCGCGAGGCCGACCTCATGTTGAGGCTCATGGACCGAGACATGGCTCTCCGGCGAGCGCGGCGGCGTCGGCGGTGATCGGAATCGCGGCGTCCGCTGCGCGAATTCGCCTCGGAGACGAGCTGGGCCTCCGGCGTTGGAACAGAACAGGGGATTTTTGGGCGGGTGGGCGGGCGCTTATCGTGCTGGCGCGAATCTTAAAGCGCTTCTTCTCCGTGTTGCGCTCCCGTTTGGTCTTCGAACCACATCCGGAATTAACTCGTTTCTCTGGGTTATTGTACTTCTCCGTTTTACATGTGCCGAATTCTGGGAAAGGAGGGAAAAAAAACTTAGTGATGCCTAGGAAGGTAGAATAAAGGTGATCATGTGTGACCCTCACGCGCATATAAGGCTGCAAAAAGCGAGGCTCATTTGTCGTTTGAGATCGAATTTGGGTTCGACTTGAGATCAGGTCGAAAAAAGAGTTGAATATGAGCATTTTATGTACCTTGATCTAGAAACGAGCTGATCTTTAGTTAACACTGGCACGCTCGATTTTAACTTGAAGCTTGATATAAATATAATTATATTAAATAATCATGATACATATTAACAGAAAATATGATCATTGTGTGATTTTCTCTCTTTTATCTACTAGTGAGCATGGATGCTTACTTAAGCATGAAGAAAATTTAGGGCATGCTACGTGGCCAGCCGTGTGTTCAATATCATGTTATATTTGACAAAAGTTTAAGTGATTTTCTTCTTTTGCTAAATCATCCACGAATTCTTGCTATTAAATATTAGTGTATTAAATATTTGTCTCCAATTGGGAGAGAATAAGTCAAACTACGTTGAAATAGTTTATATTATAATTGTTTTGATTGGATGATATTTATAGTGGTTTCTTTTCTCGTGTTGTGGCCTATCTTGTTTAAAAATTTGACTTATATTATTAAAAGAATCTTTTTATTTAGCTCGGAACTAGCTCAAGATCGTTATAAGCAAAGCATAAGTGATTTTCTACAACTCGACCTTGAGATTCACTTCATTTGAGCTTGCTCAAATTTTAGTATACGTTAAGCTGAGCCTAGTTCAACTCACTCAAACTCGACATGTTTGTAGCCTTACACAATTTAGGGTGTGTTCGGTTGCCTGCATGTTTCCTATTTGATCCACTTTTCATTGTTTGATAGTTTGCATAGGGCATCCTCAACTATATTGAGTTTAGCCCAAAAAACCCATGTTGAAATGTCCTTATATATATTTACGTATCCTATATACCTAAGAGAGTGATCTTCACTAACTT
>NC_053024.1:61133051-61208778 GCF_003073215.2 Triticum urartu | reverse complement strand
GAAACCCATCAGTGGCATCCGAGCCTAGGTTATTTATGTTGATGTTATATGCACGAGTAGAACACAAGTGAGTTGTGGGCGATATAAGTCATACTGCCTACCAGCATGTCATACTTTGGTTCAGCGGTATTGTTGGACGAGACGACCCGGACCAACCTTACGCGTACGCTTACGCGAGACCGGTTCCCTCGACGTGCTTTGCACATAGATGGCTTGCGGGCGACTGTCTCTCCAACTTTAGTTGAACCAAGTATGGCTACGCCCGGTCCTTGCGAAGGTTAAAACGGAGTCTATTTGACAAACTATCGTTGTGGTTTTGATGCGTAGGTGAGATTGGTTCTTACTTAAGCCCGTAGCAGCCACGTAAAACTTGCAACAATAAAGTAGAGGACGTCTAACTTGTTTTTGCAGGGCATGTTGTGATGTGATATGGTCAAGACATGATGCTGAATTTTATTGTATGAGATGATCATGTTTTGTAACCGAGTTATCGGCAACTGGCAGGAGCCATATGGTTGTCGCTTTATTGTATGCAATGCAATCGCGATGTAATGCTTTACTTTATTACTAAGCGGTAGTGATAGTCGTGGAAGCATAAGATTGGCGAGACGACAACGATGCTACGATGGAGATCAAGGTGTCGCGCCGGTGACGATGGTGATCATGACGGTGCTTCGGAGATGGAGATCACAAGCACAAGATGATGATGGCCATATCATATCACTTAAATTGATTGCATGTGATGTTTATCTTTTTATGCATCTTATCTTGCTTTGATTGACAGTAGCATTATAAGATGATCTCTCACTAAATTATCAAGAAGTGTTCTCCCTGAGTATGCACCGTTGCCAAAGTTCGTCGTGCCCAGACACCACGTGATGATTGGGTGTGATAAGCTCTACATCCATCTACAACAGGTGCAAGCCAGTTTTGCACACGCAGAATACTCAGGTTAAACTTGACGAGCCTAGCATATGCAGATATGGCCTCGGAACACGGAGACCGAAAGGTCGAGCGTGAATCATATAGTAGATATGATCAACATAACGATGTTTACCATTGAAAACTACTCCATCTCACGTGATGATCGGTTATGGTTTAGTTGATTTGGATCACGTAATCACTTAGAAGATTAGAGGGATGTCTATCTAAGTGGGAGTTCTTAAGTAATTTGATTAATTGAACTTAAACTTATCATGAACTTAGTACCTGATAGTATCTTGCTTGTTTATGTTGATTGTAGATAGATGGCTCGTGCTGTTGTTCCGTTGAATTTTAATGCGTTCCTTGAGAAAGCAAAGTTGAAAGATGATGGTAGCAATTACACGGACTGGGTCCGTAACTTGAGGATTATCCTCATTGCTGCTCAGAAGAATTACGTCCTGGAAGCACCGCTGGGTGCCAGGCCTGCTGCTGGAGCAACACCAGATGTTATGAACGTCTGGCAGAGCAAAGCTGATGACTACTCGATAGTTCAGTGTGCCATGCTTTACGACTTAGAATCGGGACTTCAACGACGTTTTGAACGTCATGGAGCATATGAGATGTTCCAGGAGTTGAAGTTGATATTTCAAGCAAATGCCCGGATTGAGAGATATGAAGTCTCCAATAAGTTCTATAGCTGCAAGATGGAGGAGAACAGTTCTGTCAGTGAGCATATACTCAAAATGTCTGGGTATAATAATCACTTGATTCAATTGGGAGTTAATCTTCCAGATGATTGCGTCATTGACAGAATTCTCCAATCACTGCCACCAAGCTACAAGAGCTTCGTGATGAACTATAATATGCAAGGGATGAACAAGACTATTCCCGAGCTCTTCGCGATGTTGAAAGCTGCGGAGGTAGAAATCAAGAAAGAGCATCAAGTGTTGATGGTCAACAAGACCACTAGTTTCAAGAAAAAGGGCAAAGGAAAGAAGAAGAGGAACTTCAAGAAGAACAGCAAGCCAGTTGCTGCTCAAGAGAAGAAACCCAAGTCTGGACCTAAGCCTGAAACTGAGTGCTTCTACTGCAAGCAGACTGGTCACTGGAAGCGGAACTGCCCCAATTATTTGGCGGATAAGAAGGATGGCAAAGTGAACAAAGGTATATGTGATATACATGTTATTGATGTGTACCTTACTAATGCTCGCAGTAGCACCTGGGTATTTGATACTGGTTCTGTTGCTAATATTTGCAACTTGAAACAGGGGCTACGGATTAAGCGAAGATTGGCTAAGGACGAGGTGACGATGCGCGTGGGAAACGGTTCCAAAGTCGATGTGATCGCGGTCGGCACGCTACCTCTACATCTACCTTCGGGATTAATATTAGACCTAAATAATTGTTATTTGGTGCCAGTGTTGAGCATGAACATTATATCTGGATCTTGTTTAATGCGAGACGGTTATTCATTTAAATCAGAGAATAATGGTTGTTCTATTTATATGAGTAATATCTTTTATGGTCATGCACCCTTGTAGAGTGGTCTATTTTTATTGAATCTCGATAGTAGTAATACACATATTCATAATGTTGAAGCCAAAAGATGCAGAGTTGATAATGAAAGTGCAACTTATTTGTGGCACTGTCGTTTAGGTCATATCGGTATAAAGTGCATGAAGAAACTCCATACTGATGGACTTTTGGAACCACTTGATTATGAATCACTTGGTACTTGCGAACCGTGCCTCATGGGCAAGATGACTAAAACACCGTTCTCCGGTACTATGGAGAGAGCAACAGATTTGTTGGAAATCATACATACCGATGTATGTGGTCCGATGAATATTGAGGCTCGTGGCGGATATCGTTATTTTCTCACCTTCACAGATGATTTAAGCAGATATGGGTATATCTACTTAATGAAACATAAGTCTGAAACATTTGAAAAGTTCAAAGAATTTCAGAGTGAAGTTGAAAATCATCGTAACAAGAAAATAAAGTTTCTATGATCTGATCGTGGAGGAGAATATTTGAGTTACGAGTTTGGTGTACATTTGAAAAACAGTGGAATAGTTTCGCAACTCACGCCACCCGGAACACCACAACGTAATGGTGTGTCCGAACGTCGTAATCGTACTTTACTAGATATGGTGCGATCTATGATGTCTCTTACTGATTTACCGCTATCATTTTGGGGTTACGCTTTAGAGACGGCCGCATTCACGTTAAATAGGGCACCATCAAAATCCGTTGAGACGACGCCTTATGAACTGTGGTTTGGCAAGAAACCAAAGTTGTCGTTTCTGAAAGTTTGGGGCTGCGATGCTTATGTGAAAAAGCTTCAACCTGATAAGCTCGAACCCAAATCGGAGAAATGTGTCTTCATAGGATATCCAAAGGAAACTATTGGATACACCTTCTATCACAGATCCAAAGGCAAGACTTTTGTTGCTAAATTCGGAAACTTTCTTGAGAAGGAGTTTCTCTCGAAAGAAGTGAGTGGGAGGAAAGTAGAACTTGACGAGGTAACTGTACCTACTCCCTTGTTGGAAAGTAGTACATCACAGAAAATTGTTTCTGCGACACCTACACCAATAAGTGAGGAAGTTAATGATAATGATCATGAAACTTCAGAACAAGATACTACTGAACCTCGTAGATCAACCAGAGTAAGATCCGCACCAGAGTGGTACGGTAATCCAGTTCTGGAAGTCATGCTACTAGATCATGATGAACCTACGAACTATGAAGAAGCGATGGTGAGCCCAGATTCCGCAAAGTGGCTTGAAGCCATGAAATCTGAGATGGGATCCATGTATGAGAACAAAGTATGGACTTTGGTTGACTTGCCCGATGATCGGCAAGCAATTGAGAATAAATGGATCTTCAAGAAGAAGACTGACGCTGATGGTAATGTTACTGTCTACAAAGCTCGACTTGTCGCAAAAGGTTTTCGGCAAGTTCAAGGGATTGACTACGATGAGACCTTCTCACCCGTAGCGATGCTTAAGTCCGTCCGAATCATGTTAGCGATTGCCGCATTTTATGATTATGAAATTTGGCAGATGGATGTCAAAACTGCATTCCTGAATGGATTTCTGGAAGAAGAGTTGTATATGATGCAACCGGAAGGTTTTGTCGATCCAAAGGGAGCTAACAAAGTGTGCAAGCTCCAGCGATCCATTTATGGACTGGTGCAAGCCTCTCGGAGTTGGAATAAACGTTTTGATAGTGTGATCAAAGCATTTGGTTTTATACAGACTTTCAGAGAAGCCTGTATTTACAAGAAAGTGAGTGGGAGCTCTGTAGCATTTCTGATATTATATGTGGATGACATATTGCTAATTGGAAATGATATAGAATTTCTGGATAGCATAAAGGGATACTTGAATAAAAGTTTTTCAATGAAAGACCTCGGTGAAGCTGCTTACATATTAGGTATTAAGATCTATAGAGATAGATCAAGACGCTTAATTGGACTTTCACAAAGCACATACCTTGACAAAATTTTGAAGAAGTTCAAAATGGATCAAGCAAAGAAAGGGTTCTTGCCTGTGTTACAAGGTGTGAAGTTGAGTAAGACTCAATGCCCGACCACTGCAGAAGGTAGAGAGAATATGAAAGATGTTCCCTATGCATCAGCCATAGGATCTATCATGTATGCAATGCTGTGTACCAGACCTGATGTGTGCCTTGCTATAAGTTTAGCAGGGAGGTACCAAAGTAATCCAGGAGTGGATCACTGGACAGCGGTCAAGAACATCCTGAAATACCTGAAAAGGACTAAGGATATGTTTCTCGTATATGGAGGTGACAAAGAGCTCACCGTAAAAGGTTACGTTGATGCAAGCTTTGACACTGATCCGGACGATTCTAAATCGCAAACCGGATACGTGTTTACATTAAACGGTGGAGCTGTCAGTTGGTGCAGTTCTAAACAAAGCGTCGTAGCGGGATCTACATGTGAAGCGGAGTACATAGCTGCTTCGGAAGCAGCGAACGAAGGAGTCTGGATGAAGGAGTTCATATCCGATCTAGGTGTCATACCTAATGCATTGGGTCCAATGAGAATCTTTTGTGACAATACTGGTGCAATTGCCTTGGCAAAGGAATCCAGATTTCACAAAAGGACCAAACACATCAAGAGACGCTTCAACTCCATCCGGGATCTAGTCCAGGTGGGAGACATAGAGATTTGCAAGATACATATGGATCTGAATGTTGCAGACCCGTTGACTAAGCCTCTTCCACGAGCAAAACATGATCAGCACCAATGCTCCATGGGTGTTAGAGTCATTACTGTGTAATCTAGATTATTGACTCTAGTGCAAGTGGGAGACTGAAGGAAATATGCCCTAGAGGCAATAATAAAAGTTATTATTTATTTCCTTATAATCATGATAAATGTTTATTATTCATGCTAGAATTGTATTAACCGGAAACATAATACATGTGTGAATACATAGACAAACAAAGTGTCACTAGTATGCCTCTACTAGACTAGCTCGTTAATTAAAGATGGTTATGTTTCCTGACCATGAACAATGAGTTGTTATTTGATTAACGAGGTCATATCATTAGTTGAATGATCTGATTGACATGACCCATTCCATTAGCTTAGCACCCGATCGTTTAGTATGTTGCTACTGCTTTCTTCATGACTTATACATGTTCCTATGACTGAGATTATGCAACTCCCGTTTGCCGGAGGAACACTTTGGGTGCTACCAAACGTCACAACGTAACTGGGTGATTATAAAGGAGCATTACAGGTGTCTCCAAAGGTAGATGTTGGGTTGGCGTATTTCGAGATTAGGATTTGTCACTCCGATTGTTGGAGAGGTATCTCTGGGCCCTCTCGGTAATACACATCACATAAGCCTTGCAAGCATTACAACTAATATGGTAGTTGTGAGATGATGTATTACGGAACGAGTAAAGAGACTTGCCGATAACGAGATTGAACTAGGTATTGGATACCGACGATCGAATCTCGGGCAAGTAACATACCGATGACAAAGGGAACAACGTATGTTGTTATGCGGTCTGACCGATAAAGATCTTCGTAGAATAGGTAGGAGCCAATATGGGCATCCAGGTCCCGCTATTGGTTATTGACCGAAGACATGTCTCGGTCATGTCTACATTGTTCTCGAACCCGTAGGGTCCACACGCTTAAGGTTACGATGACAGTTATATTATGAGTTTATACATTTTGATGTACCGAAGGTTGTTCGGAGTCCCGGATGTGATCATGGACATGACGAGGAGTCTCGAAATGGTCGAGACGTAAAGATTGATATATTGGAAGCCTATGTTTGGATATCGGAAGTGTTCCGGGTGAAATCGGGATTTTACCGGAATACCGGGAGGGTTACCGGAACCCCCCGGGAGCTATATGGGCCATAGTGGGCCTTGGTGGAAAAGAGAAGGGGCTGCCCTAGATGGGCTGTGCGCCTCCCCCTTCCCCTAGTCCTATTAGGACTAGGAGAGGTGGCCGGCCCCCTCCTCCTCTTTTCCCCCTCCGCGAATCCTATTCCGACTAGGATTGGGGGGGGGGGGGGAATCCTACTCCTAGAGGGAGTAGGACTCTCCTGCGCCCTCCTCCTTGGCCGGGCAGCCTCCCCCCCTCTACTCCTTTATATACGGAGGCAGGGGACACCTCTAGACACACAAGTTGATCCACGTGATCTATTCCTTAGCCGTGTGCGGTGCCCCCTGCCACCATATTCCTCGATAATACTGTAGCGGAGTTTAGGCGAAGCCCTGCTGCCGTAGTACATCAAGATCGTCACCACGCCGTCGTGCTGACGGAACTCTTCCCCGACACTTTGCTGGATCGGAGTCCGGGGATCGTCATCGAGCTGAACGTGTGCTCGAACTCGGAGGTGCCGTAGTTTCGGTGCTTGATCGGTCGGAGCATGAAGACGTATGACTACATCAACTGCGTTGTGCTAATGCTTCCACTTTTGGTCTACGAGGGTACGTGGACAACACTCTCCCCTCTCGTTGCTATGCATCACCATGATCTTGCGTGTGCATGGGAATTTTTTTGAAATTAATACGTTCCCGAACATAAGGAGTGGCAAGAGCCTAAGCTTGGGGATGCCCAAGGCACCCCAAGGTAAAATTCAAGGACAACCAAAAGCCTAAGCTTGGGGATGCCCCGGAAGGCATCCCCTCTTTCGTCTTCGTCTATCGGTAACTTTACTTGAGGCTATATTTTTATTCACCACATGATATGTGTTTTGCTTGGAGCGTCTTGTATGATTTGAGTCTTTGATTTTTAGTTTACCACAATCATCCTTGCTGTACACACCTTTTGGAGAGACACACATGAATCAGAATTTATTGGAATACTCTATGTGCTTCACTTATATCTTTTGAGCTAGATAATTTTGCTCTAGTGCTTCACTTATATCTTTTTAGAGCACGGTGGTGGTTTTATTTTATAGTAATCATTGTTCCCTCATGCTTCACTTATATTATTTTGATAGTCTTATAGAATAGCATGGTAATTTGCTTTGGCTATAAAATTAGTCCTAATATGATAGTCATCCAAGATGGGTATAATAAAAACTATCATAAAAAGTGCATTGAATACTATGAGAAGTTTGATACTTGATGATTGTTTTGAGATATAAAGGTGTTGATATTAGAGTCATGCTAGTTGAGTAGTTGTGAATTTGAGAAATACTTGTATTAAAGTTTGTGATTCCCGTAGCATGCACGTATGGTGAACCGTTATGTGATGAAGTCAGAGCATGATTTATTTATTGATTATCTTCCTTATGAGTGGCGGTCGGGGACGAGCGATGGTCTTTTCCTACCAATATATCCTCCTAGGAGCATGCGCATAGTACTTTGTTTCGATAACTAATAGATTTTTGCAATAAGTATGTGAGTTATTATGACTAATGTTGAGTCCATGGATTTATACGCACTCTCACCCTTCCACCATTGCTAGCCTCTCTAGTACCGAGCGACTTTCGCCGGTACCATACACCCACCATATACCTTCCTCAAAACAGCCACCATACCTACCTATCATGGCATTTCCATAGCCATCCCGAGATATATTGCCATGCAACTTACCACCGTTCCATTTGTTATGACACGTTACATCATTGTCATATTGCTTTGCATGATCATGAAGTTGACATCGTATCTATGGCAAAGCCACGTTCATAATTCTTTCATACATGTCACTCTTGATTCATTGCACAGCTCGGTACACCGCTGGAGGCATTCACATAGAGTCATATTGTGTTCTAGTATCGAGTTGTAATTTTTGAGTTGTAAGTAAAGAAAAGTGTGATGATAATCATTATTAGAGCATTGTCCCAAGTGAGGAAAGGATGATGGAGACTATGATTCCCCCACAAGTCGAGACGAGACTCCGGACGAAAAAAAGAAAAAGAGAGAGAGAGAAAAGGAGAAAGGCCATAAAAAGAGAAGGCCCCAAAAAAGTTAAATGAGAGAAAAAGAGAGAAGGGACAATGCTACTATACTTTTACCACACTTGTGCTTCAAAGTAGCACCATGATCTTCATGATAGAGAGTCTCCTATGTTGTCACTTTCATATACTAGTGGAAATTTTACATTATAGAACTTGGCTTGTATATTCCAATGATGGGCTTCCTCAAAATGCCCTAGGTCTTCGTGAGTAAGCAAGTTGGATGCACACCCACTTAGTTCTTTTGTTGAGCTTTCATACACTTATAGCTCTAGTGCATCCGTTGCATGGCAATCCCTACTCACTAACATTGATATCTATTGAGGGGCATCTCCATATCACATTGATACGCCTAGTTGATGTGAGACTATCTTATCCTTTTGTCTTCTCCACAACCACCAGTCTATTCGACCTATAGTGTTATGTCCATGGCTCACGCTCATATATTGCGTGAAGATTGAAAAAGTTTGAGAACACCAAAAGTATGAAACAATTGCTTGGCTTGTCATCGGGGTTGTGCATGATTTAAATACTTTGTGTGGTGAAGATAGAGCATAGCCAGACTATACGATTTTGTAGGGATAACTTTCTTTGGCCATGTTGTTTTGAGAAGACATGATTGCTTTGTTAGTATGCTTGAAGTATTATTATTTTTATGTCAATATTAAACTTTTGTCTTGAATCTTTTGGATCTGAACATTCATGCCACAATAAAAAAAATTACATTGAGAATTATGCTAGGTAGCATTCCACATCAAAAATTCTGTTTTTATCATTTACCTACTCAAGGACGAGCGGGAATTAAGCTTGGGGATGCTTGATACCTCTCCAATGTATCTATAATTTTTTATTGTTCCATGCTATTATATTATCTGTTTTGGTTGTTTAATGGGCTTTAATATACCTTTTTATATTATTTTTGGGACTAACCTACTAACCAAAGGCCCAGTGCAAATTGTTGTTTTTTTTGCCTATTTCAGTGTTTCGCACAAAAGGAATATCAAATGGAATTCAAACGGAATGAAACCTTCGGGAGAGTTATTTTTGGAATAAACTTGATCCAGGAGACTTGGAGTGGACGTCAAGAAAGAAGCGAGGAGGCCACGAGGCAGGAGGGCGCCCCCCACCCTCGTGGGCCAATCGTAGCTCCACCGACGTACTTCTTCCTCCTATATATACCCACATACCCCGAAAACATCTAGGAGCACTACGAAACCCTATTTCCACCGCCGCAACCTTCTGTACCCGTGAGATCCCATCTTGGGGCCTTTCCCGGAGCTCCGCCGGAGGGGGAATCGATCACGGAGGGCTTCTACATCAACACCATAGCCTCTCCGATGATGTGTGAGTAGTTTACCACAGACCTCCGGGTCCATAGTTATTAGCTAGATGGCTTCTTCTCTCTCTTTGTATCTCAATACAAATTAAGTTCTCCTCGATTCTCTTGGAGATCTATTCGATGTAATTCTTTTTGCGGTGTGTTTGTCGAGATCCAATGAATTGTGGGTTTATGATCAAGATTATCTATGAACAATATTTGATTCTTCTCTGAAATCTTTTATGCATGATTTAAATATCTTTGCAAGTCTCTTCGAATTATCAGTTTGGTTTGGCCTACTAGATTGATCTTTCTTGCAATGGGAGAAGTGCTTAGCTTTGGGTTCAATCTTGCGGTGTCCTTTCCCAGTGACAGCAGGGGCAGCAAGGCACGTATTGTATTGTTGCCATCGAGGATAAAAAGATGGGGTTTATATCATATTGCTTGAGTTTATCCCTCTACATCATGTCATCTTGCCTAATGCGTTACTCTGTTCTTATGAACTTAATACTCTAGATGCATGCTGGATAGCGGCCGATGTGTGGAGTAATAGTAGTAGATGCAGAATCGTTTCGGTCTACTTGTCGCGGACGTGATGCCTATATACATGATCATGCCTAGATATTCTCATAATTATTCTCTTTTCTATCAATTGCTCGACAGTAATTTGTACACCCATCGTATAATTTGCTATCTTGAGAGAAGCCACTAGTGAAACCTATGGCTCCCGGGTCTGTCTTCCATCATATTATTTTCATATCAACTTGCTATTTATATTACCGTTTATTTTGCAATCTTTATTTTCCAATCTATATCATAAAAATACCAAAAATATTTATCTTATTATCTCTATCAGATCTCACTTTCGTAAGTGACCGTGAAGGGATTGACAACCCCTTTATCGCGTTGGTTGCGAGGTTCTTGTTTGTTTGTGCAGGTACTAGGCGACTTGCGTGTTACCTCCTACTGGATTGATACCTTGGTTCTCAAAAACTGAGGGAAATACTTACGCTACTGTGTTGCATCACCCTTTCCTCTTTAAGGGAAAACCAACGCATGCTCAAGAGGTAGCAATATATCTTCTTTTCATCAAGATAAGTATATTTACGAGTATCAGGTAATGGTTTAAGCTCAAACACGAGATCACCCTTGGGTGGGGGAGGATCCCCTAGAATTTCAACAGGCAAGTTGTGTTTCAAAATAGGTCCCTATTTGAAGAATACTTCATCTATTTCCCCTCTTACATTCATAAACATATCATTTTCATGGTCTAGCAAATATTGTTCTAAAGGATCATTAGGAGGCACGGTAGTAGAAGCAAGACCAATAATTTCATCTTTACTAGGCAATTATTTATCATGGGGTTAACTACGAAATTTAGCAAAACTAAAATCATGAGACATATCCCCTAAACCAACAGTAACAATATCATTTTTGTAGTTTATCTTAGCATTATCAGTATTCAAGAAGGGTCTACCAAATATAATGGGACAAAAGTCATCTTGTGGGGAACCAAGAACAAGAAAATCAGTAGGATATTTAACTTTCCCACACAAGACTTCAACATCTCTAACAATCCCAATTGGTGAAATAGTATCTCTATTGGCAAGCTTAATTGTAACATCAATATCTTTTATCTCAGCAGGTGCAATATCATGCATAATTTCTTCGTATAAGGAATGAGGTATTGCACTCGCACTAGCACCCATATCACATAAGCCATGATAACAATGATCTCCTATTTTAACAGAAACAACAAGCATGCCTACAACAGGTCTATGTTTATTTTTAGTATCGGGTCGAGCAATTCTAGCAGCTTCATTACAGAAGGAAATAACATGCCCATCAATATTATCGACCAAGAGATCTTTAACCATATCAATACTAGGTTCAACTTTAATTTGCTCAGGGGGTGTAGGTGTTCTAGCATTACTCTTACGAACCACAGTTGAAGCTTTAGCATGATCCTTTATTCTAACAGGGAAAGGTGGTTTCTCAATATAAGCGGTAGGAATAATAGGATCAACATTATAAGTGATAGTCTTTTCTTCAACTTTAATAGGTTCAACTACTTTTAATTCAATGGGAGGATGATATTTAAACCACTTCTCCTTAAGGAGATCAACATGAGTAGCAAATGATTCACAGAAAGAAGCTACTATCTCAGAGTCAAGCCCATATTTAGTGCTAAATTCACGAAAAGCATCAGTGTCCATAAAAGATTTAACACAATCAAACTTAGGTGTTATACCTGAATCCTTACCTTCGTCGAGTTCCCAATCTTCAGAGTTGCGTTTAATTCTTTCCAATAAATCCCATTTGAATTCAATAGTCTTCATCATAAAAATAACCAGTACAAGAAGTATCAAGCATGGAGCAATTATTGAGAGAAAGCCGAGCATAAAAAATTGAATAATAATTTCTCTTGAGAGCTCATGATTGGGGCATGAATATAACATTGACTTAAGCCTCCCCAAGCTTGAGCGATTATTCTCCTTCGCGAGGCCAAAAATTATATATATAATTACGATCACGATGAACCAGATGCATAGGATAAAACTTCTGATGAAATTCCAATTTCAATCGGTTGTAGTTCCATGATCCAATATCATCACATAGCCTAAACCATGTCAATGCCTTTCCCTTCAAAGATAAAGGGAAGACCTTCTTCTTGATAACATCCTCGGGCATACCTGCAAGCTTAAATAATCCACAAACTTCATCCACATAGATTAGGTGCATATCGGGATGTAATGTTCCATCTCCTGTAAAAGGATTAGCTAGCAGTTTCTCTATCATACCCGAAGGAATTTCAAAGTAAACATTTCAGTAGGTTGAGGAGCAACCTTTGCTCTACTGGTCGGGGTGAAGATACCCCGAACAAGCCCCTCAAAGGATTATGTTCCATAGTAACAAGTGACAGTAAATTTCAGCACACTATATAAATTTTTCCTTACCAAATTCCACCTACCAAAGGCGCTTCACTCCCGACAACGGCGCCAGAAAATAGTCTTGATGACCCACAAGTATAGGGGATCTATCGTAGTCCTTTTGATAAGTAAGAGTGTCGAACCCAACAAGGAGCAGAAGGAAATGACAAGCAGTTTTCAGTAAGGTATTCTCTGCAAGTACGGAAATTATCGGTAATAGATAGTTTTACGGTAAGGAAATTCGTAACGGGTAACAAGTAACAAAACTAAACAAGGTGCAGAAAGGTGGCCCAACCCTTTTTGTAGCAAAGGACAAGCCTGGACAAACTCTTATATAAAGGAAAGCGCTCCCGAGGACACATGGGAATTATCGTCAAGCTAGTTTTCATCATGCTCATATGATTCGCGTTTGTTGCTTTGATAATTTGATATGTGGGTGGACCGGTGCTTGGGTACTGCCCTTCCTTGGACAAGCATCCCATTATGATTAACCCCCCTCGCAAGCATCCACAACTATGGAAGAAGAATTAAGGTAAACCTAACCATAGCATGAAACATATGGATCCAAATCAGCCCCTTACGAAGCAACACATAAACTAGGGTTTAAGCTTCTGTCACTCTAGCAACCCATCATCTACTTATTACTTCTTAATGCCTTCCCTTAGGCCCAAACAATGGTGAAGTGTCATGTAGTCGACGTTCACATAACACCACTAGAGGAAAGACAATATACATCTCATCAAAATATCGAACGAATACCAAATTCACATGACTACTTATAACAAGACTTCTCCCATGTCCTCAGGAACAAACGTAACTACTCACAAATCATATTCATGTTCATAATTAGAGGGGTATTAATGTGCATAAAGGATCTGAACATATAATTTTCCACCGAATAAACCAACTAGCATCAACTACAAGGAGTAATCAACACTACTAGCAACCCACAGGTACCAATCTGAGGTTTTGAGACAAAGATCGGATATAAGAGATGAACTAGGGTTTGAGAGGAGATGGTGCTGGTGAAGATGTTGATGGAGATTGACCCCCTCCTGATGAGAGGATCGATGGTGATGACGATGGTGACGATTTCCCCCACCCGGAGGGATGTTTCCCCGGCAGAACAGCTTCACCGAAGCCCTAGATTGCTTCTGCCAAGGTTCCACCTCGAGACGGCGGCGCTTAGTCCCGAAAGCTTCCTTATGATTTTTTTCCAGGGTAAAAGACACCGTATACCAGAAGATGGGCATCGGGGGGCTGCCAGGTGGCCCACGAGGCAGGGGGCGCGCCCTCCACCCTCGTGGACGGTAGGTGGCCCCCCTCTGGTGCTTTCTTCGCCCGATATTTTTAATATATTCCAAAACTTACTTTTGTGGAGTTTCAGGACTTTTCGAGTTGTGCAGAATAGGTCTCTAATATTTGCTCCTTTTCCAGCCCGGAATTCCAGCTACCGGCATTCTCCCTCTTCATGTAAACCTTGTAAAATAAGAGAGAAAAGGCATAAGTATTGTGACATAATGTGTAATAACATCCCATAATGCAATAAATATCGATATAAAAGCATGATGCAAAATGGATGTATCAGTCATCCACTTGAGGGCAAATTGCTATTGTCCTACAAAACTCTGCGCTTAGAGGCCCAACACGAGTCTACAAGAATAAAGTTGCGTAGTAGACATCAAGCTCTTTTCTAACGCCGTTGCCGGGGAGGTGAGTGCTTGAAGGTATATCTTTAGATTTTGCAATTGAATCTTTTAGTTTCTTGTTTTATCACTAGTTTGGTTTATAAAAGAAAACTACAAAAATGGAATTGAGGTTGCCTCATATTATTCGTCTTTATCATGTCTTTCTTGAAAATGATGGAAATAAAAATTGTGCTCAATTGATAGAAGAAGAATTCAATAAAATGTTTGGCATAAAATCTTTGAATGAGCATGATTGAAATGTTGCTAGTATGAATTCTTTGAATATCCATGATGTTAATGATATGCAAAGCTACAAGCCTGGGCATGCTATGTTCGATGAATATGATCTTTTTTGTCCCCCAAGTTTTGATGAGAAAATTTATTGCGATGAAAGCATGCCTCCTATTTATGATGACTATATTGATGAAAGTGGGTTTGGAAGAGTGTCAACTCTAGGTTGTAATGATCCCACTATTTTGGAGGGTGTTGAATCTTATTCTAATAATTATGAAAGTGGACTTGGAGAGGTCGTAAACTTTATTTAGTGATGAATCCACTATTTCGGAAGAGGTTTCAATTGACTATGGCAAAAAAGTTGCTATCTATGATGATTATTGTGATGATATGTATGCTATAAATAGTAATGATAACCATGAAATTTGTCATCGTGATCTTTATTTTCAATTGGATCATACTAATCAAGTATCACATGAGAGTTATATTGTTGAATTCATTCATGATGCTACTGAAAATTATTTTCAGAGAGGAACATATGATTTTACATATCTTAATAATATCAAGTTTCCTCTCTATGTGTTGAAACTTTTGAAGTCATGCTTGTTTTGCCTTCCTATGCTAGTTGATTCTTGTTCCTATGAATTGTTTGCTCACAAAATCCCTATGCATAGGAAGTGAGTTAGGCTTAAATGTGCTTGCCATGTGATTCATGATGCTCTCTTGCATGTTTTAGTTCATATCTTTTACGCGAGCATCATTGAAATCATAATGCCTGACTAAAAGGCTTTAAAGAAAAGCGCTTGTTGGGAGACAACCCAGCACATTTACCTACAGTTTTTGTATACACATGATTAAGATACTGTGGTAGTCATGTTTTATAGCTTTTTTCAATAAAGTGCCAAGTAAAGCCTTTGGGATAGTGTGGATGATAGTTGATTTGATTCTGTGCAAAAACAGAAACTTTTGCACCCACTAACAGAATTGATCAAACCGAGTGCAGTGATGCCACGAGAGGGAACCAAGCGCGCTTGAGGGGAGCATGTCGGCTGTCGGCTGCTCACGCGCCCGCCCACAACGCCCTGTCCTGGAGGTCCCCCAGCAACCCAGCGCCTGGATGCTTCTCCCGCTGACCAGCTACAGCCTTGCGTGGGGCAGTGTGGTGGGTATGGCAGTGCCATCGGTCTTCGGCCAATGGCGGCAACCCTGGCTGGTGGTTGGACGCGTCCCCTGCGGCTACGACGGGGACTGCGGTCGGTCTTGGGATGGGCCAAAACATGTTGTGGAGCTTAGGACATGCATTTCTGCATGGCGATTCGTGCGAGCATTTTTCTCTTTTTTATTTCTCTCATATAAAGCATCACATGAACTTCAAACTTTGTAGCACAACAAAACATTCTAACTACAATGTGAGAAAAAACTTTGGGATTTTTTTTCGTTCATCATAAATACTAAAAATAAAAATTTAATAAAAATATCTCATTTTTTATACTTATGTCCGACCAAGAAAATCTGGAAGTTTTTCCCCACATTTTAGTAAGAATGTTTTATTGTCTTGCAAAGTTTCAAGTTCATATGTTGTTGTATTTGGAAGAAACAGAAAAGAGAAAAATTCATGTAGTAAGTTAGTTGTCTAGCATGAATCTCAAAGCTATATTGGTGGGTACGGATAAGAGGTGTCCAGGAGCTCCAGCTCAAAAAATCTCGGGGTGGGGCTGAATCAAGAGGGGGAGGGGCGAGGGTAAGTTTAGATGTTGCATGCATGAGCTGGCATGCCGAGTCAGCATTGACTTCGATCAAAGCCAGTTGGCTAGCCAAAAACAAGACCACTGTTGTGTTTTGAACTTGGTGTTAAGTTAAGGGTGAAATTCATCCGGTTTTAAAGATGAAGGTTCTACATCAAACCGAGTGCTTAGCTTGGGGTTGAAATGTCGACATTTCCCAAAAAAATTGTCAAGGTCCGCAAAGTCAATTTTATGGTCCAAAGAAAAGAAATTTGGCATAGTCTCAAAAATCGAGACAAAATACCTTTGTAGATCACGACAAATGTAGATAAAACTTACATGTATCGGGGCAACTATATGTACCATGACAATGTATTGCATATTATCACTGCAAAATGTTGTATTGGCTAGGTTCGATAAAAATCCACGGTATTGGCAAAAAAAGAGCTAAATTGGCATGTGGTCATTAAAAATTCCTTTTAACTTTGTCGTGGTAAATTTAGAAGAAAAATATTTTCTAACAAGTAAAAATATCATGGAAAATTTATGATGTAGTTCATGTCAAAAATGTGTATAAACGTACTTGTATCATGGCAACTGTACATATCATGACAATTTTTTTGTGAAAAAACAAAAATTGCAATGTGAACTTTATGAAAATATAAGTCTGGCATTATTTTTTTGGACATGTGACAAGCTGAGAAATTAATAAAACTGCCATGTTTGAAATTGCATTGTCAACAAAATATTTAATTTACATGGCAAAATTTGTGTTTGCATGTTGTATGATGACTATTATATAAAAAAAAGTAGCCATAGAAAATAATAATTGCCATGGTCCACTTATTAAAATTGCCATGGTGTAAATAATAAAAATACCATGCTACCTCTATTAGGACTTATACATGGCAATTTTAGTAAGTTTGTCATTTGAAAAGGGTGGAAGATTTTGGAATTTTCTATGGGCACATGCAAATCTGGGGAAAAAATGTGTGGAAAATTCTACCTAGGCACACTATTGCAATTGACTACAACTAGGTTGCGGTTAGGTTTTGCCACTCTTTATGTTAGCCCAACTTATCAAATAAACATTGATTCTAGAACTCGAGCTTATCCGATCGATAAAACCGGGGACAGAATCGTCGCTAGAAGGCTCTAGGGAGTTGGGTCATCTTTTCTTTGTCACTTCATTCATTCTCAGGCCTTAAAAGATCTTTTTTTTCTTCCTTTTGGTTTTGATTTTCATGTTTATTCTTTTACTTTCTTTCTATATGTACTTTATTTTTATTTTCTTACTTTTCTTTATTTCATTTGTACTTATTACTTATATATTTTGTAAATTTATGTTAAAATTATTTTTCGGTCAACACATGAACATTGTTTCTATTATTTGAACATGTTTTTGAAGTCATTAACATTTTTCTTACAAATCACTATTTTATTCTGTAATACAGAAATAACTTTTAGAGATATGTGAACATTTTTTCACAGTCATGGACATTTTAAAATTCAAATATTTTCCTTATGTATATCTAAAAACAATAGCTGATTTCTTTTATAATTTCTTGCAACACTTTTAAAGTAGCATCAACATTATGTTTAGTATATATGAGCAAATCTTAGAGCATGTGCAAAAAAACTAGTTTACTTAATATTTGAGGGTGTTTTTACTACCATATCGTTATTAAAGTAACTAGTTAATATCTCGGGAGTTTATGCTATAATTGATCACAATATGATTCCACGAGATTTGATTGTCTGAAAGACGAACATTTGGATATAGCATGTGAGAATTGAAACTAAAAATTCATATGATTTATTGTATAGTTGTAGAATATTTATTTATTGTACCATAATAGAATAAAAAATAATTTTCGATCTGTGATTGCATGTTGAGAGAAATATGTTAGTGATGTTCGCATATTTTAGTTATACTATATAAATTTGTTTAACATATTTTTATTTTTAAGGTGATATAATATTTAAGTGAAAGTAAATGTAGAAAATTTGTCTATAATGGACGGAGCGGAATATCGGTCCATTTACCTAGTGTTATGTCAATTAATGGGCCTGGCCCAACGACAATACTAGAGGAGGCGTGTCTCTAGAAACACATTTCATGTCTCATTAAAAGCTAACAACGCCCTTCTCTAAAATACAGCAAGCAACCGAATGCTCAATATTTTTGTCTTCCTTTTTTCTACAATTTGTTTTCGGTTTTCCATATTATTTAGGATAAAATACGTGTGTTTGAAAAACAATGTTCATGTCGTAAAACAAATGTTTCCAGATATAAGAAATTATTCATCTGTAATTAAAAACATGGTCATCAAGTATTGCAAAATATGCATTACCTATTTCGAAACTGTTTATTGATTTTCTAAAAATACACATCCTGAATTTTGAAAATATAGTCATCATGATATCTTTATTAATAATGTAATGAAGAAAATATTATTATTATTATTATTATTATAGATAAAAATGTGTATTTTACTAAAAAACGAAATAAAAAGTGACTGTGTGTGTGGAAAAACATGATGACCAGTTTCCATGTACATGAAAAACAATTATAATAATATGATGAACAATATCTAAAAACAAGGTTAACTCTGTTTAAACATTAAAAAATTAGCATATGCAAAGAAGATTCTTGAAAACACAATAAACATTTATTAAGAGTAGTAGAAACAAGACAAAAAACTTGAAACAGAACAAGAAAACTGAAAAATAAATGTTGACATTAATTTTAATTGATCAGAAAACTTAAAAAGGGAAAAAAGTAAGAACATAAAAACCGACTGCACATTTTCAGGTAAATGTGAACATTTTTTAAACACATTACGAATAGTTTTTTTATTCTATGTGAACATTACTTTAAGACACAATGAACCTTTCTGCAAAACATGATGAACCCTTTTTAATATGATATTAACATGCTACAAATATGGTTTAATCCTTTTTTAAAAGATGACCCTATTTTTACAAACATGGTCAACACATTTTTAATTCATGATGAATATTTTTTAATTCAGGATGCACCTTCTGAAAAATGTGACAAAGATGTCAATACATGATGAACCTTTCCTTTAATTTTTTGTGCCATTTTTCAAACTTTTATTGAAATTACAGGAATACTTTTAGAAATCCATGAAAAGGTTTTTGAACTTTTGAACAATTATTTTTCAAAACCTGATCGTCTTATTCTTGTTATACCAAAAAAATATACAAGATTTTTATATATATTTAATTAATTAAAAAACTACCTTTATTTTATGAACCTTTTTTCTTGTAACACATGAACAATTTCTCAAGGGAAGAAAATGTTTTGAAGGAAAAATGATGAACATCTTTTTGAAAACATGAAAATAATTTTCTACTCCCTCTGATTCGAATTAATTGACGCAGCCTCTATACAACATTATATAGAGGGAGTAGATACTTTTTTAATACACGATGAATAATTTGGAATACTCAGTATACATGATAAAAAAAATTTAGATACATAGAGAAAAGAAATTGATACACATCGGCCATTTAGTAAATAGTTGGTGAATATATTTTAAATACACAATGAACATTTTTAAATTACCAGATGAATATTTATAAATGTATGACAAACATTTAAAGAATATATTGAACACTTTTACAAAGTACGCAATGAACTTTTCTAAGGTGCACTATGTTTTTTTGGAAAACCCTATGAACATACAAGAACCAGAAGTAAAGAAAAGGAAACAAAATATTAAAGAAATTAAATAAAAAAGAAAGAAAGAAAAAGGAAAAGAAACAGAAGATGAAAAGGGATAAGAAAAGAGAAGAACATGAAAGAACAGTAAAAAACTTATACTAGTCTAGGAGGAGCAAGTCACGTATGGCACACAAGGAAAAACCCAACCAACACTACCGAGCGAGTATTCCTGGGGAAAATAAAAATCCGAATGATAGGTTGCCGAGCTTTTGAAGGTGAGCGTGAGTTCTGACACGCAATAGGCAATATAAAGCCTTTGCGTTCCTCCACTTTTTGTTTGAATCAAACGAGCTCATTATCTTGGGCTTTCCACATTTTTCTTTTGAGGGGATCCTGGGCATTATGTATCCACAACGAGCTAGCATAGGATTTGAGCTGGGCTCGAGGCACCTAGGCCACAGCTCGAGGCCTGTGAATTTTTTTCTTACCCTGAAATACTTTAGATGTTGGATTCGACTTGAAATTAGCCCGCCTATTTGGGTTTCCATACCGGCCTCTTAAACTAGCCAACCTAACTCAGGCCAACAAGAGCTAGAGCATTTTTTAGAACTCTACCTACTTTATATATCAAAGAGACAAATATACAGGAATGCTGAAACCTTTCAAGGGGGCTAATTAACCAAACATGTCTACCAGTAGTGTCATAAAATGCATTTTTAGCTAGCATATGATCCTCCTTGTTCAAGCACCTCCTCTCAAACTTCACTTCTACATAATCAATGCTACTACATATATGAGCACCTCAATTTTAGATTGGATTGGCTCAAGTTCCGGGTTCAATCAGTAATCCACTCAAGTTGAACAACCAACCTTCACAGCTCTTTTGGCATTCTCACGCCATGACCAATCTAAAGGCTCATGTGTCCCTCCCGTTTGACCTTTTTTGGGCAAATCCCCTCGTTTGACGGGATCCCTATTTGACACTAGCAGGAAAGGCACACGAATTTCCTCATCGGCCGGTTGTAGCGGCCCGTGCCCAATACCGTAGGCTGGTTTCCAATTTTCTGGGTTTTTACCCTTGTTTGTAAGATGGTCTTTTGCTTTTCATAAAAGGAAGTGAGATTTTTTTTTAATGTATACATTTTTTAGAAATATAAGACACTCTTTTAAAATGCGTGAACCTGTTTTGGAAAGCACAAGAAAATAAACGAAGCATGAACATGTCTTTAAAATGGGTGAAACTGAAATAAATGTTCGTATCCACACCGCATATGTTAATAGAGAGATGACATGGCGGCAGGAAAGCGAAATGAGAGAGGGTGAGGGAGAGGGCGGAGCGACCTTGCCGCCGCCTCCTCCGCCACCAGAACCACCGCCGCCGCCGCTGGATGCCTCCCAGGCGTTACCGCAGCCATCGCTGGGTGCCTCCCAGGCGCTATCGCCGCCATCGCCGGGTCTGTCTCAGGGGAGGGCCGGCCGGATCAGAGTCCGAAGCGGATCTGGATCAGGACCCTCTCTTGGTTCACGCCAGATGGAGGATCAAGCTCGACGATGGCCACAAGCCTGGATCAGGGAGAGATGGCTTCCTCTACAATCATGCACTGTCAAGATGGACGACGATTCGAGATCTAGATCTTGACATCCTCACAGGTCGTTATTTGGACGTTGATGAACGGATTCAAGCAGGTGTGCGTTTCATTATTGATGAATTTCATATTGTCGTTCTCGAGTGTATGCAGGAGAGGTTTCATGAAGATGAGCCGATTGAAGTTGTTGATCTACCGTCGGCCTCCGAGGTCACACTACCTAAGTCGAACATCGGAGGCCGGTTTTGGGTTCTTGCGGATGATGAAGACAAAGAAGAAGACGATGAGGGAGGGTGTGTCTTGCTGACTGAAGCAAGGACCATGTTCTCCGCACCTTCGATTGAATCGTTCTCGATGCCCTTGCCGGCCGAGGGGCACAAGGACAGGAAGGCTTTGGATCAAAAGTCGGAGGGGCTCGGTAAACCCTCGTCGATGAAGATCAAGCCATGGAAGGGACCCCTTCCCAAGGTAAATTTGGCGCCTCTTACGTTGTCGGATTACTTTCCCTCGGATGGATGGACGAGGGTTACGCGCAAGAAAAAGAAAAAAGGTCCGGCAGCAGTTCAACCATCGCCGGTGGCCGCCGATCCGGGGGTGATCCGGGCGGCGCGGACGGTGCGTTTGAATTCACTGCTTGGGATTGTTGGGCCAGTTGCTGTTTCGGCCAAGCATTGCCCAAGTCGGGTTGGGTATGAGGCCCAGTGCACGGCCCGGGTGGTGTTGTCGGACCCATTGCCAGATGGGATGCATGGGAAGGTATCAGGGTGCGGATCTCATGCAGGATCGATAACGCCGTGACGTAGGATCGGTCGGAGCGTGAAGACGTATGATTCCTCCTTTGCACCGCTCCCAGATCGTGGGCATGGCCGGGCGAGGGCGAGGATTGCCGCCGCCGCAAAAGAAACCGCCACCGCCCAACCGGACTGCGCCCCCGGTCCCTAACCCTAGGGCGGCTCCTCAGGCCAACCCTAGGCCAGTTTTGCCGCTGCAGAGGGGCGGGCAGCAGCTACAACATCAGATGACGGTGCCGACGTCTGCGGCGGGGCAGCCACCACGTCCGTCGGGGCTCGCGCCGGGGGCCGGGCCTGCTGCCAGAGCTAGTCGTGGGGTTGACGGCTCACACTCGACAGCTCAAGGTGCGGCGACGGGTCGGGCCGTTGCTTCCTCGGCGCAGACTGCTCGCGGCCCCCCTCGAGGCCGGTGGGGTGATGATGGTCTTGATTCATATGGAGAGGGACAGCACCGGGGATCGTCATCGTCCGGGGGTGGGCATGGATACGCATGGCAAAGTGACGGCTCGGAGGAGAGACCGTTCTTCGCGCCATCGGGAAACTTCATGGAAGGGGCGTCTGGGCCGGACTATCGTTCCCGGAGTGGTTACCGTGGTTTTCGTGGTGGTAGGGGCGGTGCTCAGTGCCCGTCCGACTATAGACAGCGCCCCCTCCTCCACCGCCGCCGGATACGACCGTCGCGGCGTACATTGAGGCCCTTGGTACGGGCAAGTCCTCGAAGACTGTGGAGGGGCAGTCGGCAGCTCTCACGAGAGAGGCCATGGCGGTGGTCACTGCGCTGGCTTCTACCAAGGCCCCGGTGCCCTCAGATGGGGCCAAGGATCATGATCTTGGTTCTGACAGGCTTTCGGACAAGCCGGATGGTGAGCGGGCTGCTAAGTGGGCGCGCAAAAAAGAGAAGATGATTTGTTACCGTTGCGGTGAGCAAGGAAATTTTATTGCAGAATGTAATACGGAGTTGTGTGATACGTGTCTAAAGCCTGTTCATGAATCGGGTGTGTGTCCAGTGATGATGCACCCATTACCGACGGTGACCATGTATGGGGTGTTCTGTGAGGACTTGATGTTCTTTGAGTCACCCGCGCCGTCGGTAATCCCAGATTCACCGCATAACTTGACTACAGGATTGGTCAAGGTCACGAAGGGCTACTTATCCAGGGCACGAGTTATGCAACGTCCGAATGAGCTCTCTCCCAGGAACTCTCATTGGGAGCTTATCCGACTGGATGATAATTTATACAAGGTTGATTTTCCGTCAGTGGAAGAGCTGAAGAAACTTCTTAAGTTTGGTATAGCTCGAGTGCCGGGTACCGAGTGTATTCTTGAATTTGATGCTTGGAAGCAAACAGATCCCAAAGGCACACCTTTGTCTCAAGTCTGGATTCGTTTTTCATGGGCACCCTCCAAGCCTCTCAGTGATGCTAGGGTAGTTTGCAGTCTTGGGTCTTTGATCGAAAAAACCGAGCGAGTGGATATGCAGTTTACTCGAGCTCATGGGGTGGCCAGGCTACTTGTTAGTGTTTTATCCATTGAGCATATTCCAGATGTGGTTAGGTGGATGCATGACGGAATGGTTTTCAAACTAGAGATTGAATTAGAAGACACTGAGATGTTTCAGGAAGCGGTATTGGGGGGGAGGTGATGTGGACATGTCTGATAAAGATGATGATACGGGCAATTAGGAGAACAATAATGGTGATGAAACACGTGCGGGTTCTGATGTGGCTACAAGTCATCCCAATCCGCATGCGCCGGCAAGGGGTTTAGAGCCGACTTCGTCTCCACCTGTTCACACTCTGAGGTTTGGGTCCTTTGGATCGCCAACTTCCGCACCTCCTCCCAACTTCCGCACCTCCTCGCCTGTGGAGTGACCGTGTCAATAGTGAGGATGTTGTAGAGCATGACTTCCCACCTATCCCGATGTATCCTATTAAGGAGGCGCCACTTATCTTATCGCCGAAGTGTAGGTCGGCCGTGTCAGGAGTGGCGCGCGCCACGACCCCGCCGCGCACGACAACATCTGAGCAGGCGGCCACGGTGGCGCGTCTACCGGTGCCGGTTCCGCCGGGGGTCGGCTGTAGGCCGGCAGACCGTGCCTGCCGTATGAGTCCGATGCGGGCTGCCGAGGGGTCGCCACGCGTGACTGGGCTTGTGGCCCCGGCGTGTCCCGAGCCCCAGTCGGCGTCCGCAGACCACAAGGGAGTGCTAGAGGGGTCTTCGTCGCTGGCGATTCCTGGGCAGGAGGCTTTGGACTCGGCCACGAGATCACCTCACACGCGGTCTTTACCTTCTTCACCAGCTTCGTCAGGGGGGCGCCGGCCGGCCATGGGGCCTGCGGGGGGTGGACCTGGAGGTGCCAGGCCGCCGACTCCTCCTTCGCTCAGTCACGTCATGACGGGCGGCCCTGCGGAGGTGGTGCAGATCCCGCGGTCTACTGAGGAGGTGATTGTGTTTGGCGGCCACCCGGACCCGGTACTCTCTGGCAGGCGCGTCAGTACTCGGGTTCAGGACCAACCAGATGCCAACGACTTTCAGCTTGGGCGCGCGATGAGAGCCGCCAAGCTTAGGACGTCGAGGCCCAGACAGGTATGACAGTTAATAAGCAATGTTCTATTCTGCATTTTTCTGAACATGAGATTATGAGTAGAGCCAATGACATAGGAGTCTTGCTCGGGACAAATGGGGTAGAAATTGTTAAATCGGTTAATGACATTTTGGACCTAGAGGCTGAGAGAGCCTCTGAGTTAATCCGACAGTTAGCGACTGTTAAACCTATGTCAGATGTCGATATTCATAATTTGAGTTTCCCCTCACTTGAGACCTTTTGTGACGAGATGATGCCCACATCAGAGGTCGATGAGGAGGCAGGAGGGGTAGAGAATACGCTGTCATGTGAGGATATATCTAGTTTGGAGAGGTCACCGGAAAACTTTGCGCCTGAAGCGGGCATGCCGGTGTTGACCAAACCTAAACGACCTTGGAAGAGGAAGATATATCCAGCGTCGACGGTCCGTATGAGTGCGAGAGTGAAACTCAAGAAAAAATTCCATGATGAAATATGAAATGGATCTTTTGGAATAGCAGAGGTCTGGCAGACTTGGCTAAGCAATGGTTCCTGGCTGAAACAACTATAGAGGATAAATTAGAGTTTATAGCTCTACTTGAGACTGGTAGATATAACTTTACGCCAAAATTTCTAGGCTCACTTACAGCGGGAGTTGCCTTTGACTGGCACTGCCTTCCGCCAAGAGGGAGATCCAGTGGGATTCTCTTGGGAGTGAAGTGTGAGTCTCTTGAGGTTATAAATGTAGTAAGAGGAGATTATACGGTGAAGTTCAGGGTTAGGTCCAAACTGGATGGGTTCTGTTGGTGTGACGCCCTCGATTCAACCATACACTAATCATACACGCAAATGTGTACGATCAAGATCAAGGACTCACGGGAAGATATCACAACACAACTCTAGACACAAATTAAAATAATACAAGCTTTATATTACAAGCCAGGGGCCTCGAGGGCTCGAATACGTAAGCTCGAATACACAAGAGTCAGCAAAAGCAACAATATCTGAGTACAGACATAAGTTAAACAAGTCTGCCTTAAGAAGGCTAGCACAAAAGCATCTACGATCGAAAAGGCAAGGCCTCCTGGCTGGGATCCTCCTAACTACTCTTGGTCGTCGGTGGTCTTCACGTAGTAGTAGGCATCAGTGGCATCGTCTGGCTCCTGGGATCCGTCATCTGGTCGCAACAATTGGGTATGGGAGAAAAGGAGGTAGCAAAACAACGGTGAGTACTCATCCAAAGTACTCGCAAGACTTACATCAGATCTAAACTAACTATGCATCTGTATCAAAGGAAAAAGGGTTGTACCTGTGGACTAAACTGAAGAATGCCAGAAAGGAGGGGAAAGCCTAGCCTATCGAAGACTAGCATCTTCAAGCATCTTCAAACATCTTGTAGCATATAGAAGAGTACAGATCAACATAATGTAGAGTAGTAGTAGTGTTATCAACCTCGGCCAGAGATCCTTTCTCGACTCCCTGCAAGAAAGCAATCCCAAAGCCATACTATCCATTCTCATCTACATTTCTCATATCCATTTCTCATCTCAATTATCCAGTTCTAGTTGTATCGATCGGGATACAACTCCAAGTGTCCGTTACCGTAGGACAGGCTATCGATAGATGTTTTCTTCCCTGCAGGGGTGCACCAACTTACCCATCACGCTCGATTAACTCCGGCCAGACACACTTTCCTGGATCATGTCCGGCCTCGGCCAAACAATACGCCGCAACCCGACCTAGGCTTAATAGAGAGGTCAGCACGCCGGACTAAGCCTATGCCCCCAGGGGTCATGGGCCATCTCCCCGGGAACTCCTGCACGTTGCGTATGCGGCCGGTGAGCAGACCTATCTACCTCCTTAAACAAGGCAGGAGCTTACGCAGTCCAACCCGGCGCGCTCCGTTCAGTCCCTGACGTCTATTAAGCTTCGGCTGATGTATACGATGCAGAACGCCCATACTATGCCCACGTGATGGTTAGTGCTATCAGGCCAGAGGCCCCTTGGATCAAATATCCAAATCGTAGTGGATTTGGAACGCGCGGTAACAAGCAGAGACTCACGAAAGATGTTACCCCATCGCCCCGTCTCGAATACTTGCGGTAAGGGCTAAGAATGCCCGGCCACGCCTCGTAAGTATCTCGGGGGCACCTTCCAGGTCAACCCGACTCCACATCACTCGCTATTAAGCTCGCGCGGGTACCCCTCAGGGCCGACTCGTCTTGAGTAACATGGCTCAATGTAAAATCATAGTAACCATAGTAACTATGTGTCTAACACCAAGGGGAAAACCCGAGGAATCACCCCGGGTGAATTCCGCTCGATGTTATCATCAAGGTGAACGTAAGAGGATTCACCCTCGAGGTTCACACTTGAGGGGTTGCACGACAGAGCGGTAACGGAAGTGGTTAAGGAGGAAATCACCCTCGATGACATCGACCGTATAGCTACACTACAGAGATTTCATCAGGAGTGATGTAAGAGGTTCCACCCTCGGCACTCGATGGTAACTCTGCAGAGTCGTACAACTAGGGGGTGATGTGCGGTGTCGGGGCCTGGACGTTGATCACGTTGATCGAGTCATTGAACATAAAGCGGGGCAACCGGGACAAGGTGGGGGTCACTGATGGATCACTAACCAACCTATACTAAGCAGTTTAGGATAAGCAGGTAAGGTATGAAAGCAGGTACCAAAAACAGGCTATGCATCAGAGTAGGATCTTACATAAAGCAGTAGCAGTTCTAATGCAAGCATGAGAGGGAAAGAAATGGGCGATATTGGAATGCTCAAGGGGGGGGGTTGCTTGCCTGGTTGCTCTGGCAAGGAGGGGTCGTCGTCGACGTAGTCGATCACAGGGGCAACATCGGTCTCGGGGTCTACCGGAGAGAAGAGGGGGAAGAAACAGTAAATATAAAGCAACATAGCACCACAAAGCATAACATGGCAATAAGATGTGCCGGGTGTGACCTAACATATGGCTACACGATAAAGGTGAAGGGGGAAAACAACCGGGAATGTTTTCCCGGTTCCGGACCTATGTCTGACAGATGACTAGACGGGGAAAGTTCCATGTTCAGATAGTTAGAGGCATCTAATAGGTATGTGGGTAGTGTATTCGGGTTCGTCTCGTCGTTGAGCAACTTTCATATATAAAGTTTTTTGATCCGAGCTACGGTTAATTTTCTATGATTTTTCAAAGTTTTAAACATTTTCTGGAATTAATTAAATTAACAGAAAAGAAATATGACGTCAGCATGACATCACTGTGACATCAGCAGTCAACAGGACGGCTGACCAGGTCAAACTGACCAGTGGGTCCCACATGTTCATACACAGAGGGCTAACAGTGGGTTATTTTAATTAAACAGAGTTAATTAGCAGTAGGGCCCCACATGTCAGTGACTGATTAGGTTAACTAATTAGTTTTAATTATAAAAATTTATAATTAGTTTAATTACGCGGTGGGGCCCGCATGTCAGTGACACTGTGTGCCCAGTCAGCACAGTTGACCACGGTCAACATGGTCAACTAGGGCCATGGGGCCCACGGGCAGTGACCCAGAGGCGGCCCCAGGTGCGCCACGTCGGCGGCGGGGGGGTTCGCCGCCGGCGACCAAAACAGCGGCGGGGCTCGCCGGACTTCGCCGGAATCGCGCCACAGGGGGTCTTTAGGCGCGGGACTTAGCGCGTTCGAAGGAGGAGAGCTCGCCGCGTCGCGTGGTGAGGTCGGTTGGGCTCGCGGCTGGCCGAAACTATGCCGGCGACGAGTGCAGGCGCCGGCGGGGTTCGGGCACAGATGGGGATTGCGCAACAGGGCTCCGTTCGCTGCGTGTTTGGGGCCAAACAGACGAGCGTGTCGAGGCGCGTCGAGGGGGTAGTGGTGGCTCACACGAGGATGGCCGGGAGTGAGTTCCTCGTCGACGGCAGCGGCGGCGGGTTGGGGCGCTCGACGGAGTCAACGTTGCGTGGTGTGGCAAGACAAACTAAGGGCACGGGCGGCTCTGCCGAGAGGCCCTGAGCGTGACGCGGGGCTCGGTTGAGCTCGACGACGTTAGTAGCGACGGCGAGGGGCTCAGCGGCGGGGCCGAGCTTCGGCAGCTGCAGTGAGCGAGCTTGAGAGGGAGGCGGCCTACGTGAGAGAGGTAAGAGGAGGGCGAGCTCACTGAGAGGGCGCACGAGGGCCCGGCGATGGGTTTAGGAGCTCTAGTGGGCACCATCGTTGAAGAAGACGACGGTGAGCCGAGGAAGAAGACGACGACGGGGTGGGCACTGTAGGGGCGGCGAGCTCTAGTCCGTGGTCGGAGAAGACGTAGCGGGGCACGACGGCACTCGGGGACTCGTCAGAGAGGGGCGGGGACAGCGGTGGCCGTGGTCAGCACGGTGCCGCGGCCATGGGCGTGCACGGGAGGAGGGATCTGGGGAGGGGGGCGAGGCGGAGAGGACCAGGGAGGGGGCGCAAAGGGGAAGTAGGCGATCTAGGGTTGGCAGGGGCGTCGCCGGCAACCTTATCCGCGCGGGACGGCAGCGGATGGCCGGCACGTGGCCATCCCGACCATGTGCGGCCGCACGGCATCCACGGCGCCCGTGTGAACAGAGGAGGGAGACAGTGCCACCTGGTGGGATGGGCCGCGCTGGGTCTTAGGCCAGAGGCCAGGTAGGCCTTTTTTATATTTTTATATTCTGCCTTAATTTATTAACAGAGAGAGAAAGGGAATTATTTGGTCAACCGTTTCACTTAAGAAAAATTTGTGATGTGTCCCATTAAATCCCTGGTGATTATAGACAGTGCCACAAATATTTTGGAGACCAGAAGAATTCATTTGGTATTTTTTATAAATATGATAGCATTTAAAAATGTTGAATTGGTGTTGTTATAATTGCTAATGCTCATCTTTGCACAAAAGTCATGTTGTGTTAACAAATAATTGTTATGGATTTTTTGACAAATGATGAACATTTTTCCAGAAACTTTTGAGCAACTTCAAACTTCACTTGAATTTGAATTGACTGGAATTTCAAATGGGATATTGATCAAAGGTGATGAAGCAATGTTTGAAAAAAATTATTAGTTTAATCACAGATGGTTACTGTAGCATGACACCGGGGGTGTTACAAATCTCCCCCACTACAAGAAATCTCGTCCCGAGATTTAAGTGCGGAAGTAAAGAGTAAGTTCGGGAGAACTGACCCTTATAGGGTTAATTATCTGGTGAACAATTCAGGGAATGTGGCAGAAGTATCTCTCGAATTGAAACTTAATAAGACCTCGAGAGCATGTATGAAGGTACAACAGGAAGGATCAAACGGATAGACAAACGATTGATACCCGAACAGAGTGTGAGAAAGGGGTTCAAAGCATCGGGAATAGATCATCTCTCGGACGGTGGCTCGTGACAACACACAAAGCGAGAGCAAATGATACTTCAGAATAAAGGATATACATGAGAGTCAGGTTCCGATCCTGTGGAACTATGGGTTATGGGACCACCATGTGGGTTAAAATAGAAGGAGCGATGACATCTTGCGCGGTCATGATAGCAAGGCATGTCAGAGGGTAGCCTGTCAGTTATGTCGGCAACAACGTCGGTACCAAGGGCAAGGGACGAAGAGAACCATTTTCCTGCTCGTTGAACGAGGCGGGCTATTAGGCAAAGTTCTCGTCCATCGGTGGCTACCGGAATGTCATCAACAATAGTAACAGGGTCTTTACTGACAGAGTTGTACATTGAGGTGCTTACCTAAGAAGGAAATTATCTCTACGGAGATAAGTTAGTTTACTGGAAAGGTTAAACAAAAGAATGGAAAGGAAAATGTGATTATCAGATTAAACAGAACAATGGAAAGGAAAATGTGTTTAAACACATATTTCAAGGGTATATCCTTCCCAAGAGCAAGCAGAGCATGATATCCATGATAGGACATAACGTAGAAAACCCTTTTTAGGAAAGGGGAGAGAATCTTCATGACATTACCCATACAACGGTGTTTGGATATTTGATCAAGAGAAAAGAAAAAAATAGCATTGTGCTTCAAATGTTCTTGTTGAAGAACACAGTACCAAAAACAGGCTTAGAGATAGCATTGACATGGCCCTCAAGCAAAGATCAGACTTTGGATACACAAAGGATCCATCGGAAACAACTTATAAAATATGTCGGACAATTTTAACAAGAAAAAGATGAGGATGGGGCCCACAGACTCAGCAACAATTCATCGAGGGGCAAGGAGGGTATTTCTCATCATGAATTCGATTGATAACCTGGAAGAGCTCAGAATGTTGATGATGATCACGACATATTTGTCAAGAGGTTTCATGAAGATGTAATTGATCGGCGATGACATCAATTCAAAGAAATGATGAAGCGAAAGGTTATGGGGACCACGGGTACGACACAAACTCGGAATCAAGCTTGTTGTTCAAGGTGAAATGATATGACGAGGAAGATCGGCGTAAGCTTAGCTCATCATCGAAAATTGTGCTCCGAGAAGGACCAGGTAGCATGGTTAAAATTTAGCACGATAGTGATATAGCCGATCAGGCTGGGAATGATGTGATGGAGTATCATTCCAATGAGAATTCACAAGAGGTAGTGCAATGACACAATATCCTCGAGAGAACAGGGGGCAATACTCGAGGTAGATCAAAATAGAGGTTGGACAGATGAAATGATCTGCAGAAGACAAGTATTTTAACTTGTCCGGGAAATGGAATCAAGGAGAAAATATGGTCGGAACCATGATTGCAAAGAACCAATTTACACCTGCAAGATGAGCTTGTACCAAGGGAACATTAATTGTATGAGAAGCTTCCATGATAAGATCTACATCGTGTCTATGGGCATGAACACAAAGTTCAAGGTCGACTCCCACTTCTTCAATGCATAACCTCTCAATTACTTCTCGCATTTGACAAAGTTGTAGTGTAGAAATTTTTATCTGGCATAACACTAGTAGAGTATGACCCATAGAAATTTCCGGGTTCACACAAATTAGGGAAATCGTTAGTTCAACCCCTTGGGGCATCTTAGGAACATATACCGCAGGTCTCAAGAGTAATTAACACAAGCTCAAAAGCAGAGCATGTTTGACAAAAGGACAGGATACAATTTACCAAAGGCATTATGTATTCGAGGAAAGTCTCACAAGATTATAGAATATGAAGGATGTTGTCGGATAAAATCCAACAAGGGGTCTAGAGGTCCACAACAGAGTTGAAGTGAGTATCGGTACTCAACCAGAGGAAGAAGAATGCAAAGGCATCGGATTTTAGATCACCTGAATAATTTGAAAGTTTAAATGCAAGGAATTATGGTTTCCAAATGGGGGACCGGAAGCAGAAGCTCTGATCAAAAGATAAGCAAGTTGAATAGACATAGATCGACAATCATTCAAGGTTTGTTTACCGAGAACCAGCTCATGTCTGGAATGATGTTTGAGCCGGGAGGATAATTTATAAGGATCAACTGATGATTGCGGGCATCCGCAAACATACCGAATCAAGGGCTCAAAATGACAATGACAAAGGATGCCAATGAACATTGCTAGACATATGGAACACTACCATAATGCAAGCAGACAAGTATTTCAATAGCGTAAGGCTGCTGAGGATTTTCGGAAGATCGAATAGTATTTCAAAGTATCTTGTGAATCACCTGATCCACTAGGGATGAACAAATCCTCGATAAGGGTGAGGAATTATCGTAAGGGCTTTCGTGCGGTAATGATTTGCAAGGCAGTAAGTTCAAAGGGTTCTCGGGACAATGGAGAGTATTTCGAGACATCTTCTAATAACAAGAGAAACTCAGAAAGATTATATAAATGGCAAGTGCATGTAGTTAACCATAGGGGTTGACGGTGGAAGGGGTTGCAAAAGCGATGAGCACATGTTCTCGGGAGAACATCAGAGAGTATCTTCAAAGACTTCTGGTGAAGCAGACGATCATCTGGAAAGAAGGGCTCTCCGGGAGGAAGTAGTTACGAGAACCTAGAGTTAGAGTTAGCAAAATCATTTAACCCGAATAGAAGAGAGATTAGAGTCCCAGAGTATAGACGAGGAGTAAAAGATCCTAATACCACCCAATGGCGACGTGCGCCCGTAAGGCACACAACCATGTTATTAAAAGTTTTTCAGTAACTAGACTCGACTTTGGCCAAGGAGTTGGAAAGGGGGCTACGTACAGGCAGTCGGCTCTGATACCAACTTGTGACACCCTCGATTCAACCATACACTAATCATACACGTAAATGTGTATGATCAAGATCAAGGACTCACGGGAAGATATCACAACACAACTCTAGACACAAATTAAAATAATACAAGCTTTATATTACAAGCCAGGGGCCTCGAGGGCTCGAATACGTAAGCTCGAATACACAAGAGTCAGCGGAAGCAACAATATCTGAGTACAGACATAAGTTAAACAAGTCTGCCTTAAGAAGGCTAGCACAAAAGCATCTACGATCGAAAAGGCAAGTCCTCCTACCTGGGAGCCTCCTAACTACTCCTGGTCATCGGCGGTCTTCATGTAGTAGTAGGCATCAGTGGCGTCGTCTGGCTCCTGGGATCCGTCATCTGGTCGCAACAATCGGGTATGGGAGAAAAAGAGGTAGCAAAGCAACCGTGAGTACTCATCCAAAGTACTCGCACGACTTACATCAGATCTAAACTAAATATGCATCTGTATCAAAGGAAAAGGGTTGTATCTGCAGAATGCCAGAAAGGAGGGGAAAGCCTAGCCTATCAAAGACTAGCATCTTCAAGCATCTTGCAACATATAGAAGAGTACAGATCAACATAATGTAGAGTAGTAGTGGTGTTATCAACCTCGACCAGAGATCCTTTCTCAACTCCCTGCGAGAAAGCAATCACAGAGCCATACTATCCATTCTCATCTCCATTTCTCATATCCATTTCTCATCTCAATTATCCAGTTCTAGTTGTATCATTCGGGATACAACTCCAAGTGTCCGTTACCGTAGGACAAGCTATCGATAGATGTTTTCTTCCCTGCAGGGGTGCACCAACTTACCCATCACGCTCGATTAACTCCGGCCGGACACACTTTCCTGGGTCATGTCCGGCCTCGGCCAAACAATACGCCGCAACCCGACCTAGGCTTAATAGAGAGGTCAGCACGCCGGACTAAGCCTATGCACCCAGGGGTCATGGGCCATCTTCCCGGGAACTCCTGCATGTTGCGTACGCGGCCGGTGAGCAGACCTAGCTACCTCCTTAAACAAGGCAGGAGCTTACGTAGTCCAACCCGGCGCGCGCCGCTCAGTCGCTGACGTCTATTAAGCTTTGGCTGATGTATACGACGCAGAACGCCCATACTATGCCCACGTGATGGTTAGTGCTATCAGGCCAGAGGCCCCTCGGATCAAATATCCAAATCGTAGTGGATTAGGAACGCGCGGTAACAAGCAGAGACTCACAAAAGATGTGACCCCGTCGCCCCATCTCGAGTACTTGCGGCAAGGGCTAAGAATGCCCGGCCATGCCTCGTAAGTATCTCGGGGGCACCTTCTAGGTCAATCCGACTCCACATCACTCACTATTAAGCTCGCGCGGGTACCCCTCAGGGCTGACCCGTCTTCAGCAACATGGCTTAGTGTAAAATCATAGTAACCATAGTAATTGTGTGTCTAACACCAAGGGGAAAACCCGAGGAATCACCCCCAATGAATTCCGCTCGATGTTATCATCAAGGTGAACGTAAGAGGATTCACCCTCGAGGTTCACACTTGAGGGGTTGCACGACAGAGCGGTAACAGAAGTGGTTAAGGAGGAAATCACCCTCGATGACCTCGACCGTATAGCTACACTACAAAGATCTCATCAGGAGTGATGTAAGAGGTTCCACCCTCGGCACTCGATGGTAACTCTGCAGAGTCGTACAACTAGGGGGTGATGTGCGGTGTCGGGGCCTGGACGTCGATCACGTTGATCGAGTCATCGAACGTAAAGCGGGGCAACTGGGACAAGGTGGGGGTCACCGATGGATCATTAACCAACCTATACTAAGCAGTTTAGGATAAGCAGGTAAGGTATGAACGCAGGTAACAAAAACAGGCTATGCATCAGAGTAGGATCATACATAAAGCAGTAGCAGTTCTAATGCAAGCATGAGAGGGAAAGAAATGGGCGATATCGGAATGCTCAAGGGGGGGGGTTGCTTGCTTGGTTGCTTTGGCAAGGAGGGGTCGTCATCGACGTAGTCGATCATAGGGGCAACATCGGTCTATCGGAGAGAAGAGGGGGAAGAAACAGTAAATATAAAGCAACATAGCACCACAAAGTATAACATGGAAATAAGATGTGCCGGGTGTGACCTAATGTATGGCTACATGATAAAGGTGAAGGGGGAAACAGCCGGGAAAGTTTTCCCGGTTCCGGACCTGTGTCAGACAGATGACTAGAGGGGGAATGTTCCATGTTCAGATAGTTAGAGGCATCTAATAGGTATGTGGGTAGTGTATTCGGGTTCGTCTCGTCGTTCTGAGCAACTTTCATATATAAAGTTTTTTGATCCGAGCTACGGTTAATTTTCTATGATTTTTCAAAGTTTTAAACATTTTCTGGAATTAATTAAATTAACAAAAAAGAAATATGACGTCAGCATGACATCACTGTGACATCAGCAGTCAACAGGACGGCTGACCAGGTCAAACTGACCAGTGGGTCCCACATGTCATACACAGAGGGCTAACAGTGGGTTATTTTAATTAAACAGAGTTAATTAGCAGTAGGGCCCCACATGTCAGTGACTGATTAGGTTAACTAATTAGTTTTAATTATAAAAATTTATAATTAGTTTAATTACGCGGTGGGGCCCGCATGTCAGTGACACTGTGTGCCCAGTCAGCACAGTTGACCACGGTCAACATGGTCAACTAGGGCCATGGGGCCCACGGGCAGTGACCCAGAGGCGGGCCCCAGGTGCGCCACGTCGGCGGCGGGGGGGTTTCGCCGCCGGCGACCAAAACAGCGGCGGGGCTCGCCGGACTTCGCCGAATCGCGCCACAGGGGGTCTTTAGGCGCGGGACTTAGCGCGTTCGAAGGGAGAGCTCGCCGCGTCGCGTGGTGAGGTCGGTTGGGCTCGCGGCTGGCCGAAACTATGCCGGCGACGAGTGCAGACCCGGCGGGTTCGGGCACATGGGGATTGCGCAACAGGATCCGTTCGCTGCGTGTTTGGGGCCAAACAGACGAGCGTGTCGAGGCGCGTCGAGGGGGTAGTGGTGTCTCACACGAGGATGGCCGGGAGTGAGTTCCTCGTCGACGGCAGCGGCGGCGGGTTCGGGCGCTCGACGGAGTCGACGTTAGGTGGTGTGGCAAGACAAACTAAGGGCACGGGCGGCTCTACCGAGAGGCCCTGAGCGTGACGCGGGGCTCGGTTGAGCTCCGACGACGTTAGTAGCGACGGCGAGGGGCTCAGCGGCGGGGCCGAGCTTCGGCAGCTGCAGTGAGCGAGCTTGAGAGGGAGGCGGCCTACGTGAGAGAGGTAAGAGGAGGGCGAGCTCACTGAGAGGGCGCACGAGGGCCCGGCGATGGGTTTAGGAGCTCTAGTGGGCACCATCGTTGAAGAAGACGACGGTGAGCCGAGGAAGAAGACGACGACGGGGTGGGCACTGTAGGGGCGGCGAGCTCTAGTCCGTGGTCGGAGAAGACGTAGCGGGGCACGACGGCACTCGGGGACTCGTCAGAGAGGGGCGGGGACAGCGGTGGCCGTGGTCAGCACGGTGCCGCGGCCATGGGCGTGCACGGGAGGAGGGATCTGGTGAGGGGGGCGAGGCGGAGAGGACCAGGGAGGGGGCGTGAAGGGGAAGTAGGCGATCTAGGGTTGGAAGGGGCGTCGCCGGCGACCTTATCCGCGCGGGACGGCAGCGGATGGCCGGCACGTGGCCATCCCGGCCATGTGCGGCCGCACGGCATCCACGGCGCCCGTGTGAACAGAGGAGGGAGACAGGGGCACCTTGTGGGCTGGGCCGCGATGGGTCTTAGGCCAGAGGCCAGGTAGGCCTTTTTTATATTTTTATATTCTGCCTTAATTTATTAACAGAGAGAGAAAGGGAATTATTTGGTCAACCGTTTCACTTAAGAAAAATTTGGGATGTGTCCCGTTAAATCACTGGTGATTATAGACAGTGCCACAAATATTTTGGAGACCAGAAGAATTCATTTGGTATTTTTCATAAACAGGATAGCATTTAAAAATGCTGAATTGGTGCTGTTATAATTGCTAATGCTCATCTTTGCACAAAAGTGATGTTTTGTTCCTTAACAAATAATTGTTATGGAATTTTTGAGAAATGATGAACATTTTTCCAGCAACTTTTGAGCAACTTCAAACTTCACTTGAATTTGAATTGACTGGAATTTCAAATGGGATATTGATCAAAGGTGATGAAGCACTGTTTGGAAAAATTATTAGTTTAATCACAGAGGGTTACTGTAGCATGACACTGGGGGTGTTACAGTTGGGCCGTAGTGGCAGTGTATGGTGCTGCCCAACCAGAGTTTAAGCCGGAGTTCTTAGCAGATCTGGTACGGATTTGTGGAGATGAAAGACTGCCAATTTTGGTAGGAAGCGATTTTAATATCATTAGGAGGAAGGAAGAAAAGAACAATGATCGTTTTGATGGACGGTGGTCCTTTATGTTCAATATGATCATTGAGAGTCTTGATCTTAGGGAGATAGAGCTTTCAGGACGGCAATTTACTTGGGCAAATTCTCTTCCTACTCCTACGTACGAGAAGCTTGATAGGGTGCTTGCGAGTGTGGAAAGGGAACAGAAATACCCCTTAGTATCGGTGCACGCGATGCAAAGGGCGGTCTCGGACCACACACCCCTGTTAGTTGATTCGGGTGACGCCACACATATTGGCAATGAAAATATTTTCTTGTTCGAACTCAGTTGGTTCAAAAAAGAAAATTTTATTTAGATGGTAGCCAGAGAGTGGGCTAAACCGATGAAGGGCACATCTAGCGTGGAACGCTGGCAGAACAAAATCAGACACCTGAGACAATTCTTGAGGGGTTGGGCCCGAAATGAGAGTTGGATCTATAAAAAAGAGAAGGAGAGGCTTCTCCAGTTAATTCAGACGCTAGATATACGGGCGGAAACAAATTTGCTGGACCAGACTGAGAAGGCTTGCAAGTCGGAGGCCGAAGCAAACTTACGTAAGTTACTTAGAGAAGAAGAAATGAAGTGGGCATTACGTGCCAAAGTTCTTAAGGTGGTAAAAGTGGATGGCAATACACAATTTTTCCATATGATTGCGAATGGCAAGCATAGGAGAAAAAAATCATCTAGCTTGAACAGGATGAGGAAACAGTTGTTGGACATGAGAATTTGAAGCTGTATATTTCCAACTACTACAAGCAGTTGTTTGGACATCCGATAGAGAACGACGTGACTCTAGATGAGAGTGTATTGGCAGATATCCCTCAGTTGCAGTCAGAGGAGAATGAGATCCTGTCTGCTCCTTTCACTGAGAAGGAGGTGTTTGAGGCGATAGATCAAATGAAACCAAACAAGGCACCGGGAGCAGATGGGTTCCCCGCAGAATTTTATAAATGTTGCCTTATCGTGAAGGACAATCTTATGCCAATGTTTCATGATCTTTTTAATGGACATCTTCAACTGTTTCATTTGAATTTTGGCACGATCACTCTTCTCCCTAAAAAGGAGGAGGCCATCCGCATTGAGCAATTCAGGCCCATCTTCTTATTGAACGTCAGTTTCAAAATCTTTATGAAAGTGGCCACCAACAGGCCGACAAAGGTGGCACACTCGGTGGTGCAACCAAGTCAGACTACCTTCATGCCTGGCAGACACATCCTAGAAGGGGTAGTTGTCTTGCACGAAACCTTACATGAAATTCACTCGAAGAAACTCGATGGAGTGATATTCAAAGTGGATTTTGAAAAGGCTTACGATGAAGTTAAGTGGCCTTTTCTACAGCAAGTGATGCGCATGAAAGGTTTCAATGCATCCTGGAGGAATCAGATGGATTCCTTTGTCCAAAAAGGCAGTGTTGGAATAAAGGTGAATGATGATATTGGACATTATTTTCAAACGCATAAAGGCCTGAGGCAGGGTGACCCAATGTCCCCGATACTGTTTAATATTGTGGCTGACATGTTGACAGTACTCATAGGCCGGGCCAAGGAAAAGGGGATGTTTGGTGGACTAGTCCCTCATCTGGTGGATGGGGGGTCTCCATCTTACAATATGCGGATGACACAATATTATTTATGGAACATGACCTTGCACAAGCTCGAAATATGAAAATTATCCTATGCCTTTTTGAGCAATTGTCGGGGCTGAAGATCAATTTCCACAAAAATGAACTCTTCTGTTTTGGAAGGGCCAAGGATGACCAAGAAGAATACCAAAACCTGTTCGGTTGTGAACTGGGTTCTTTGCCCTTTAGCTATCTTGGCATTCCAATTCATCATAGGAAATTGACTAATAAAGAATGGAAATGTATCGAGGATCGATTCGAGAAGAAACTTAGCTGCTGGAAGGGTAAGCTTATGTCATATGGAGGACGGCTAGTATTAATTAATTCAGTACTAACGAGCATGCCGATGTTCCTCCTGTCTTTTTTCGAAATACCCAAAGGGGTACGCAAGAGATTAGACTTTTATCGGTCTCGATTCTTCTGGCAATCGGATGAGGTTAAGACAAAATACCGTCTGGCAAGATGGGATATTATTTGTCGACCAAAGGACCATGGGGGTCTTGGGATTGAAAACCTCGAGGTGAAAAATAAATGCTTGTTGAGTAAATGGCTATATCGATTATCGCTGCATTCTGAAGGAATGTGGGCCCAGATTCTTCGCAACAAGTATTTACACTCCAAACCTCTAGCCCAGGTTACCGTAAGACCTAATGATTTACCATTTTGGAAGGGACTCATGAGAGTGAAGGAGACTTCTTCCATAGGGTGAAGTTTAGTGTTGGGGACGGCTCAACAATAAGGTTTTGGGAGGATACGTGGTTAGGTGATACACCGCTAGCTCTCCAGTATCCTTCACTGTATCATATTTCTCAACGCAAGGAAGAGTACGTGGCAACGGTGATGCAGACCGTACCCCTGAATATCCAGTTCAGGCAATCTCTAATTGGGGAACGCTAGACTTCTTGGCTACACTTAGTCAGGAGGCTAATGGAGGTGCACCTCTCCGATGAGGAGGACTCTTTTAGATGGAAGCTCACGAATAGTGGTTTGTTCACGGTCAAGTCTATGTACTTAGATCTCATCAACTCTGACCCAATCCCGCGATCGATTCATATTTGGCGAGTTAAGGTGCCCTTGCGAATTAAGATATTTATGTGGATCGTACACAAACAAGTGATCCTAACCAAAGATAACTTACTGAGGCGGAGATGGGTAGGTAGCTCGAGGTGTTGTTTTTGTGATCAGGACGAAACAATACAACACCTATTTCTTGATTGTCCTCTTGCAAAGTTACTTTGGCGGTCGGTGCATGTAGCCTTTAATATGTCACCTCCTAATAGCATAGATACGTTGTTTGGGAGTGGCTTGATGGAGTGAATGTTCATATCACGTGTAATATTCGGATCGGAATATGCGCACTTATTTGGGCTATATGGAACTGTAGGAATGATATGATTTTTAACAGAAAACCTATGACTAATTTCTTGCAGGTCATATTCCGGGCTACAGCCTGGATCCGTACGTGGTCATTACTCACTCCTACGGCATCCAGGGAGCAGCTGGCTACTGGGTGCAACCGATGGGAGATGGCAGCACGGGTTTTTTTTCAACCGGTTTGGACGGCGATCACTGCATAGGATAGGTCCTTAGTGGATCTTCGCCCAGCGGGATGCGGCTTTGAGACTTGTACTCTTTATTTTTTTTCCTTTGCTCCTTTTGTGAGCAGTACTTTGCAGTGCGGATTTTGCTACTGTCGGATTTTAATAAAATGGCCGCATGCATCTCTTCGATGCAGAGGCTGGGGGATAACTTTCTTTTCAAAAAAAATATTTGAACATTTTAAATATAAGTTTGAACATTCTTAAAAATGCATGAATATTTTTTAAAATATGGATAATTTTAATAAAATTGTGAACATTTTACAAACAGAATAAACAAAACAGAGGAAGAAAGAGAAATAAAAATAGACAAATAATTCTTCAATTGAATAAATAAGTAAATAACATAATAACCATCAGAAAAACAAACGAAAAAATCATAAGAAAACATGGAAGAAACTGATAATAAAAGAAATCAAAGAAAAACCAAAGGAAATAAATTGAAAGAAAACCATAGGGAAAAAAGAATTAGAAAATGCTAGCGAACAACATAAAACTCTAGAAGAGGAAACACTACAAACAACAAAATAAACCTGGCCCAAGGTGTGCGTTGTTCGATTCTTCGACATTATGTCGCTGTGGTGGAGGCAGGCTGGGTGGAGCCATGGCTTATTTTTGAACTTAACCTCTCATATACTAGGAAAACTAGATGTATTAGTATAATTTTGGCCTTCTTACTGATTTGTCCCCTCTAATCTTTGTTTCCTCGCTCTACCACTGCTTCGTCGCACAGAGTTTCCCCATTTGACACACATGCATCCAATGCAACACCCACATTTCTCCTATATGGGCCACCCACATCGTGGTGTCAATAAGATTTGATTTTTTTTCTTATTATTTTTCTTAATTTTTTCTGAACAAACACTCCAGAAATTTTTTCTAAAATGTGATAACAATTTAAAAAACATTTATATTTTTGCAAAAAATTCCTCGTGTATCGGAAAATGGCCTCCATGTATTTGAAAAATGTTCATAATGTGTTGAAAAATGTTCATCGTGCATTTAAAAATGTTCATCTTGTATTTAATAAATCTTTATCGTGTGATAAAAAAAGTCTGCCTTGTAGTTGAATTAAATATTCATGTGTTTATGTTTATAATTAAAAAATGGAAAGGTAAAATAAACAAAAAAATAAGAAACCGAAGAACCAGAAAAAACAGAGGAAAATTAACAAAAAAACGATCTTTACATTCCTGCTCCTTGTTGATTCCCAGCCCAATTGTTTTTTCATTAGTTTACGAGTGCGGGCATTTTTGCGTATGTTATGCACGTTTTTGCTCTTTGGTCATAATTGTTTTTGGTCAAAGTCGTTTGATCGCTTTATTGTCCAAAAAACTTCAGGTAAGTGGAGTTGGGTCTACTTACACACTGAACCCTCATGAAAAAAGGACAAATGAAAAGCAATCAACATGCTTTGGGGCACTTTTAAAAGAAGTAAGAGAAAAATATAGTGGCCGTTTTAGAGCATCTCCAACCGCGGCCCAATAATAGGGCAGCAAAAAGTTGGTTGTATGGCACTAATTGTTTTCCTGCTCCAGCCACAACCCTGTTATAGGGACGTCTGCTCCAACCGATGCCTTAAAATAAAGCACCAAAACATCATAACTAAACTAGATCATTGCAAATTTGATCCAGACATGCAAACATTTGAAGTTTTAAACATGCAAACTTAAACACAGTTCGGATACAAACTTAAACATAGTTCATATACAAACTTAAACATGCTTCAACTACAAACTTAACATAGTTCGGGTACTACAAACCACAGGCAACTACTAACAGGTACTCATCACTGAGATCGTTCTAGTCAATGTCGGAGCCCGACTCATCGCACCTCGTCCTCTGATTCAAGCTTCATCACCCTCGAGGGCCAGCCTTGTCCTCCTTCTTCACGGGCTTGTTCCGTTGTGCCCAGTACTCGTACTCCGCCTGCACGAGATGCAATTTTCCGCCGCAAACATCGCCATATAAGCCTCATCCATTTGATGGATGTCGCACTGATCCAAGACGATATGAGTTTCCTTCTTTTCCGCGGGGGTCAGCATCTCTATATCCGGACCGATGAACTCCACATCCGCCAGAGATTCGATTTCTTTGAAGTTCAACACCCATCTTTGGCTAGCCAAGCCTCCAACGCGTGATGTCTAAGGCGCGGGTGGTGATCTCCGGCGTGTCAAATGTGTCGAGCCAATAGCCATCGCACGTGTGCAGACGAGTAATGGACGAACCTCCACAGCCGAATGCCACGGAAGCCAGGAGAGAGGAGGGGCGGTGGATCTACAATGGGGCGCCGGATTTGGTGGTGACGGCGCGCGGGAGGGAAAGCGTGCGGCCGTGCGTGGGGGTCGCGTCTGGAAGTTTCAGGTTGACGGTTGGCTTGCGCGGGGTTGTAAGCCGCTGTGGTTTTGGCGTTTGGGGAGCCACGCAAGTGATGCAAAATTTGCATCACTCAGGGCTGGTTTTGGGGCAGCAAGAAAACCACACAATTTCACGTTTAGAGCAGCCGTTGGAGCATTTTTTTTCTTCTTTTGACCCAAAATGATTGTATAAAATGGTTTTTTGGGCAGTTGCTCTATTATAGGGCTAGTGTTGTAGATGCTATGTTTTAGGAAGTATAAGGCTGCAAATGTTTAGATCATTTTGTCTTCCAACGCAAAGTGTTGGCCTCGCATAGCCTCGCAATACCGGGAAAATATCAAATGATACCAAGTTACAAAATCCAAATTTAAACATGTCAAAAAATTCCTTAAAATCATGTATGTTCACAATACATATGTCGACAGCTCCTACAAAATTTAGATCAAAATTCGACATTAGAGAAACAAAAAGGACAAATCCATCAAGAACAGTGTCAAAAGAAGACAAATGCAAAAATGACACTATTCACATCTGAAATTGTCCTTTTCGTTTCTCCATGTGTATTTCAAATTTTGATTTGGATTTTTTAGGAGTTGTCAACATATGTGTTGGGAATATTCATGATTCTTTTCAGAATTTTTTGCCATGTTTAAATTCAAAATTTGTAAGTTTATATCATGGTAGCATGTAAGGATTGGTATCACCTGATAATTCCCCGCACTACCTTCCTCGATGATTCGCGTGATGACATCAAAGGAAGGAACTCTGCAGATCGCACACTGATGTGCATGCTTGGGCAGTCCACGGCTTCATGTTTTCATGTCGTATATGACCCTATTCTAGCTCTTCGCCTCTTTCCTTTAAAAGACTGATAGATACTTAAAGATGAAGCTAGTCTTGTGCGCGCACGTCTGCATGCTGACAATAGCCAGCTTAGCTGGACACTCCGTCACTGGCTAGCTAGCCTGTAGTCAGTACTCAGTAGCCATTGTGATATTTTTCTTGAGTCATTATCTTTTTTATAAGAGTAAAATTTTAGTGACCACGTGCCCGTCCACGACCGCACGATGTGTCAAAGTAATTAACTACTCTAATAGCCACTCGCCTGCACATTGGCACGATTATCAATGTCGATCTATCCATGTCATGACTTGTGTTGGAAAGTAGGCAGGGAGACCAAAGGCCGTCGACGTTGCTGTCGAGCACGTAAATACTCTGCCTCGTGCAGCACGTGCCTTTTTCGAGCCGACGCATTCATCAGGACATTCCCTATTATTAACCATATGCAACGTGCATGCATGATAACACTGGGCTAATCATACGAAAGCGTCCGTTGGCTGCTTGCTGCCCACAAGTTGGCAAGTTGCCAAGGTTTTCCACCAAAACAACGGTAAAGCGCCTGAGTTTTCTCGAGCATGTTGTCGCACATAGGCCTGCACTTGGACAAATTATACTTATAAACAAAAGGTTTCTCTAACAGAGTGGACACATGAAAATGCAACTGATCATCACAGAAGAAAGAGTAGTGGTTAAGGTATGGGAAGAAGCTCAATCAAAAGAAGTTCAATTGTGGTCATGGCCTAGCAATCTTCACTTTGATCGGCAAGGGCAGAAATATGCATGTGGCAGCTTGGGCTTTAGCCCCTCTGGGGCCGAAAGTGCATTTAAGGTTAAGCATTGACCGAATGGAGGTAACATTTTTGCATGATTTTTTGATGAATAATCAGTAATTCAGCTAAAATTTGTCAAGAAAGTGGAGAATGCTTAAAATTATTAACAATAGAAAAAGAATGTAGAGCAAAATAAGCAAAACAAGAGGAAGGTAAAAAAAACTATGGTGTGGTTCTGACGAAACTATGGTGTTGCTGAGAAAAAAAAAGTAGGGGCCCTTTTGACCCCTTATCTCCCTCCTCCTAGATTTTCCTTTCACTCTCCTTCCCAAATATTCCCCCTTTTTTTGAATCCTCCCAAATATTTCCAGGAGCTCGGATTCTTCCGAACAAGCAATAGATTGAGAAACTAGTGCGAAAGACGTTGAAAGGCTCCAAGAGTATGGTGAAGATGTCATCGTGTACCCAAACCGAGGTTTCATAGGTCGATTACTCTCCATCCAAGGTCATGCACCTTGGCTGAGATCTGGAAGATTTGAGAGAAGCAATTCCTCCAATCCTCAAAAACACGATATTAACATCCCCAACAAACATCAAGGGTTCTTCCCTTTCGATAAGGGCAATGAACCCCAAGAGAAGTATAAGAAGTAGGAAGAAAAGTAAGACAAGTATGAGAAGAAGAGCAGGAACCCCAGCACAAGTACAACAATACCAGGAAAAAACTTGACCCACAACCACATGAAACAACATCTAGGCCCTTAAGTGGTTTTTTAATTGAAGATAACCAAGAGTCTAATGGTTGCTTAATGTATGAACAATTTTAGTCCCACATGTTGTTGGTCCGCGAGATTTGTGACCCCAAAAGGAAAAGGAAAAGACGAGAGCTGTCTTGTCTGTCAATTCTCTAATTTTTAGTGACAATGTAAATTTCAAGTCTTGGGGAAGCGACACTATTAAGATAGGATGTTGAAGGCGGAAGAGAGTTGCTTAGCGCACATCATATATTTTTTGTGGGTGAAAACACATTGTATTACTCAACTCATATTCTCATTTTTTTTGCGGATAAAAACATTGTATTACTTCAACTCACATTGTCATATTTTTCTTGCCAAAAGCCAAAACTCAAACTCCCACACCCTTCCCCTTTGTTGCTTTGAAGCCGCAGAAGTACCCCGAGTCTTCGGGGCTGAGAGGCTCGAGTTTCCAAATGTACAATGGAAACTAGATTATCCGGTGGTTGCTCCGGGCCTGACTCATGGTCGCTCAGTTAGGGATCTGGAGTATCCCAAGTCGAGAGTGTCTTTCACAACGACATATCACTTCGCGTGTCACAATATATCCATGGCTCATCGAAAGTTCCACACAACACCAATTATCATTTTAGGGAGTGTTCTATACTAGTTATAGAATCCAATGGTGAAACCACCACTACTTCATAAATTTACATGTGTAAGAAGAAGATGTGTAATTATAATAGTAGTTATTATCTTTAATATCATTATCATGGAATATCCTTTTCTTGGGAAACTATAGATACCGCTCTCAAATTTTTTCAAAGAGTTACTTTAGTCACGAACTATTGCAAAAACAACATTTTTTTAAGTACAATTGCACTAAAAAGTCTCAACCAGTTTTGAAGAAAAACAAAGTAATTTGCATGTGGAACAAAAATAATCGTCCATTAATTACCACTCGATCAATTGATTCAACAAAAGGTTGGGTTTGTGCACAAGAGGGGAGCTGCCCTAGGCGGCTAGGCGTGCATACACAATGTAATTGAACAAATTTACCAATAACTAACCCTCTTGCACGCCCGCCGGGCTAATCAACAACCAAATCAATCAACAGAGTTCCCCGTATTCGTGGAGTAGAGTCCGTTCTGATCCCACGCATCCATGAGCAGATCGCCGGCCGGGTACTCGAGAAGGTCATCGAACGACATGAGATGGACCATGTCAATGTCGCCGTCGACGGCGCAGTAGTAGTAATGTCCCTCCCGACCATCGTCGCCGGCAGCGCTGCCGTTGCCCACGCTAGCAGCATCGCTCTCTGAGCCGGCGCCGTTGTTCTCGTGAGTGGTTGTCGACTCGGTGGTGCCTGCAGCTGCAATTGCGGCGGCCCCTCCGCCACCGCCAAGAAGCTGGCACGCGAACAGTGGGAACCGTGCCGGAACAGGAGGCACCGTCGCCCCGGAGGCCATGCTGCTAACCGGTTCCTTCCCTCGGGGCCCTGCTAGCACGGAGGCCTTGTCATCGGCGGCCGGAAGGTCACCCTGCTTTGCGAGGCCGCTGTCGCCCTTCCCGCCGCCGGTGCTGAGGGTCTGGCGCTTCCTGATGCGGGAGTTCCAGTAGTTCTTGATTTCGTTGTCCGTCCTCCCCGGCATCTTCCCCGCGATCACCGACCATCTGATACAAATTTCATGGAAGTTTAGCCTCCAGAACGATCGATTCTAAATGGTCTACAATCAATTACCAAGCAGAAATCTAGTAGAATGTACGTAATTAAGTACCTGTTGCCGAGTGATTTCTGGAGGGAGATGATGGTCTCCTCCTCACGCTTGGAGATGGGCTCCTTCTTAAGGTCCGGCCGGAGGTAGTTCATCCACCTCAGCCGGCAGCTCTTGCCGCTCCGCCGCAGCCCGGCGAGCTGCGCCACGGAGCTCCAGGTGGACACGCCGTGCCTGGTGATCCGGGTGTACAGCCGCTCGTCCTCCTCCGGCGACCACAGCCCCTTCCTCTCCTTATGCGCCTCCACATCGCCGCCGACGTCGGCCTGGCTCGCCGGCTTCTCCACCATTCTTGCTTAGCTTTTTTGAGTAGACTCCTTGGCTACTCCTGCGTCGATGGAAAGTTCAGCTAGCTAGTGTACTAATTGCAGTTGGTGCTTAATTATGTGGTGATTGGATCTGCACTACATTTATAGGATGGGTATATGCTATTGGACCTTTCAGTGCCAAATATGGTGATACATCTGTACACAATAATCAATTGTCCCATTTGCAATTGCGTTGCGTTAGTCTTATTCTAACCTAATTTTGTAGCTTAGGGTGGAGGGCATCCATCCTAAAAGTTACCATGCCACGAGCGTGCATGTGCTTAATAATGTATATGCGCATCTTCATCATGCATGTGCAAGCCAGTAATATCATGCGCTAAAAGCATGTTAATTTGTGTGGCTGGAAAGTTTGTAATTAACCATCGAAACTAAAGCACCCTTGACAGTGACTCGCTTCCTACCCGGCCACCAAAAGGAAATATCACGTACTACCAATGGATGATCATAGTCACAGATTAATCTAGCATTAGCATATGAATCCATGCAAAGGTAGGTATCTTTTTGTCAGCTACTCCTTTTGATGAAGTGCTGAGTGCTGACCAGTTTTTGCGGTTACTGTGCACTGGACACCACTGCCTATGTTAGACAGTAGTAGCCAACTATGCCATCTTAGTATTCCCTTGAGGAAGAGACAAATATAAGGCGTACAACCAATGAGAGCAAATTGCTTCTCGGCACAATCAAATCAAGGATGGGCCAGGTCATGCATGCATAAAGGTCATCAAGTCACCATCGTGCTAAATTTGCTGTACTAATCAAAGAGCAAAAGATTTTGGTCATGTCACGCTCTAGCTACTTTCAACTAGAGTATGTAATTAAACACAAGTGAATTAATTTAAACATGCCGCACTTATACATTATGGTCGTGGTTGAAAAGCTTAAGCTGGAGAGTGATGGTTAATTTGTGAGTTCTAGCTTTCGATTTGGGCGAAGCAAAGCCAGAGATTTAATTTATTGATCATAAAGAAAAAAAAAACCTTATTAGATGTTCTTTGAGGCATTCCGGGGGATTGTCGTTGATCCCCACCCTCACTCCAAAGATTGTGCTAACTTTGTTAATTCTTGAGCGAGTTATTTTGATCTTTCCCTGTTCTCTGATTAACAGAAAATTGCAGCAAGCACATTGACCTCCTTGACAACATTTGCTATGAACATCGAGCTAGCTAGGACTATAGTAATCAAGTTGACTTACTTTGGGATTTAGGGGAGTTTAAATATGCCAAGTGGGATTGACTCCATTATGTGTTTTGTTTTCCAGTTTAGCTGCACGTCAGTCGCCTAAAAACGAAATTTGGGTCAGTCGATGTGGTAGAGAAGAAATCAACATCCGTAGAGGACCGAGGAGGGTTTGATCTCGTCTATCTTAGGGTGCTGGTCAGATCAGATCTGACCTCAAAACTGTGGCGACGACATGGTGGGCCTGTCTCGGGTTAGATCTGATCCGGCCGGTGCGACCTGCTCCATGTGCGCCGACGGTGATCGGTGGCGGTCCCGTGCACACACAATGCTGGATGGAGGGTCCTCGAGCAGATCCGGATGAAAACACTACTCTTGGCACGTTGCCAAGGTCAGCGATGGCTGCGTTTTTCTGCGTCATTCCCTTCTTGAAGGCATCGTCGTGGAGACGTTCTAGACCCCTATCCGCTACCTCCGGGGGAAATCCTAGATCAGTCGATCGGATGACGACGATGCTCATGTGTCGTACCCCTCTTGAGGGTGTCATTCTTGGAGGTGTGCATAGGCTCGAGGGACCAGTGGATGGCATCTGTGGTGGAGTGGCGTTCCCTATGACGCATCAATGTCGTGGAGTGTGTGTCGGGCCGGTTTGTGCCCCAGACCTGGTATGTGGCTTGGTCGGGGCCTTCGGCCTTAGATGTTAGGCTAGGTGAGAAGTCTGGGTATTCGGCTCAAAATTTCTGCACCCCTTCATCAATGGATAGGAGTAGCGACAGATGTTGTCAAGATAGCGGCTTCAGACATATTGATATATTACTTTGTAAGGTCTTTGTGAATAATTAATAAAGTGGCTGCATGCATCTCCTAGATGCAGAGGCCGAGGTTCATCCTCTTTTTCTAAAAAAATCTTAGGGTGCAGGGAGAAGCAGTTGTCCTCTTCTCTATCTTAGGGGTGGGGGTGGTGCAGGCTCGCTGGAGAATTCCAGGGGGTTCACCTGTTTAGAGGGATGGTCAGGAGCGTCGACAGCACGGCGGTGTGGAGGAGTTGAGGGAAGGGCGGTGCGGCGAGGCTAGCGCGGGAGGGGGGAGCAGGCGGCCCAGCTGGTAGCAGCAGACGGCATGAGGAAGAAGAACACATGCGGCAATGATCTGTTTTTCAAGAAGGAAACTGTTAGAGGAACAAGACGTAATCCGGAATGTTCGTTTTTTATCTAACACTTCAGATTGATCCTGGCAAAATTGACTGGCCCAAAAAGAAATTTCGGTGGACTAGCTCTTAGCCTTCCCTTTGTTTTCCATGCGTGCTAGCTATTGGTGTTCTATTGCAACAAAAACAATTATACTCCATCCTGTTAAGTAAAACACATCATCTTAGACATGCCTTACTCCACCTTATATCCTTTTGGGTATTTCAGTTTCATACACGGAAATCATATGCATGTGTCGATCAGATCAAAGTTTTATTAGGTTTCTTGACGTATTTCCTTTAATAGATTCTATGATTACATGTATAGGCATGAAAACTATTATCGGTCAAAACTATATTTCGAAGACCTTGTCCATATCGAAAGCACAGGTTTGAACCGGATGGTATATTGAAGTTGCCTGGATCTAGCCATTTTCTATGCTCTACCTCCAATAAGTAGCAAGATATTTCTAACATCATTAATCGGAGTCTGCATTATGCATGTGGTGAGAGCGAGGGCATGTAGGACAAACTTGTGGCGGCCATCTGTCTGTATGTGGACTAATCTGAATTAACCAGGGCTGGACCATTCCATTGTTTAAATTGCATGCACGAGAAGAATGATTAATCTACTTTATCTTCCATGGAGAAGAGGCCATATACTACATCTTAGCTACCTGTCCAGAACTAAAAGAATGTTAAGCACGGATGCAACTTGCATCTGTCTGCATGACTTACGTATGCATGCATGCATCTCGTCTGCCTGCTCGCAGCATGATGGATCTGTCATTGGTTAGTAGCACAGACTAATTTAACATGAGATTAACGGCGGTCTGAGCTACGGTTTCAATGTTTGACCAAAAACTAATCCAGTATCAGTCTGTGGGACACAAAGTTACATCACTCGACTCGTATTCAAAGGAACTTCTTTTTGATGTGATGTTGCAGCTGTTAACTGTATAGTCTGAATGGAGATCTACGGCAAAAATTAAACCTGGATTTGGACACCCAAAATATGCCAGATATTAATGTGGAATAGTACGTACTGATTAAGTTTTGACAAGACAAAGAGTAGTAGTAGTAGTCAAGTCTATTGGCATGGGCAACATGGCAATTAAATAAACATACTCAGGCGGCGAACGGCTGCTGTGGCATGTGTAGATCACCTTTTGTCTCATGCTGCTGCCTTGTGCTGTTGCGCTTAGTACAGACATCGCAAGAGTCTAGATGGTTAGGTTTGTTAAGCATTATTGTCTGGCCATACTTAGTCCCATGCATGACGATGCCGATAATTGAACATTAATTCTGTATGAGCAAATGATCTAAATACGTCCTAATTATGGCATCAGTATGCAGCGGAAGATGCGTCGAAAGATTCCCGGCAATGACCTGTACACCTTTTTCGTCGATCTGAATTAGTATGCTGCATCGCTTTTCAGGAAGGTTGTAATTATTGGACTAATTAAGGAGCAAGTTGGTTTGTGATCGATCCCATATGATAATTTAGTGGAATCTAATGATGCGTCTGTAGTAGGTAAACATGGGGTTTAACTTATCTCGCCAGCCATTAGCTGGTCGCAAAGCTCCTGTCGGGCAAGAGAATCAAATGACGTAATTAAGGTACACCTACAGCATGTCACCGTCTCACCTGAGCTGCATGATTAGTTGTTTTGGATGTGTGTAGTACCCTAAACTCTCTAAGACACCCTATACGAGTTTTACCTTTCTTATAGAAACATTTCCTTTTTCAGCAAAGTGAAACATTACATGCCATTGCAGTGGTAGTACTGGTTGGTCCCTGGGGCGATGCACAATAGTAACATTGCCAGAAACATATGAAGCTAAGTTGTTCTTGTTGCCGCTCCGTGTTGTCACTGCCTACGGCTGGTCATTTCTGGCAGCTACCCTCTGCTGCTACAGGACCAACGGTCGCAACCTCTGGCTTCTCTCCAGCCTAACAGCAACCAATCCAAGGACTTGACTCCAGCAACGTCCACGTCTTATTTTTCGATAATTCACAACATGCTTGACGGTCCACTTGTTTCTTCGATAATCCATACTCCCTCCATAAAGAAATATAAGAGTGTTTAGATCACTAAAGTATAAGAGGGGCAATTAATATGGCATGACCTTTCTTCATCGAGGCAAGCATAATGCCATAAAACTGCATTGATCCCATTTCTCACTTTGACCTAATGACCTTGCATCAACTTCATGGAAGAGCGGTGCAACACATAACATCAAGGAAGACATTACTGCTCTTTCTCATTTGAGAAGCTTCGGCCAAGTCACTAGTCTCGCCACAAATCTAATGTACTAGTTGGCCTCCGGGGAGATGCACAATAACATTGGCAGAAACGATTCATAGAGATGAGTATATGCACGTATGTACAAACGCTTACATCTGTATTGATGTTTAAAAAAAATATAAGATGTTTTTAAAGTTCAATAATAAGCTAACTGGTACTTAGGTGTGTTCTCGGGTTGCCCTCGTCTCTGTTGACGCTCCATGTTATCACCGCCTCCGGCTGGTCATTCCTGGCGGCTACTGTTTGCTGCCACAGGACCAACCGTTGCAACCTCTGGTAAAAAAAATGTAGATGAGTTAGAGCATCTCCAGCCCTTGGCCCTCACGAGGCGTTTAAAATCGCAGCCTGGGGACGTACCGGCGCTAAAATCGGCGCGGGTGCTTTTAGGCCCACAGCCGCCGGTTCCAGGGCCGCCCTAAGAAGATGACATATTTTTATATACAAAATAGGAGTTCGGCTAAAGTTCGGCGAAAATGACATTTTATAGCATAGTTTTTATTACATAAACAAATTTAATTATTCTACGGTGCGAAGAACGCGGTGAGCATGGCGAAGTCGTCGTCGCCGGCCTTCTCCTCCTTGACGCGGACGCCGCCCCTACTGGACCCCTGGCCGGCGTCGCCCTGGCGAACCGGTGCCGGTGGTGCGCCATCGTTGCTGTCGTCGTCGAGGACGATGACGCCTTCTTCGTCGCGGCCTCGCCGATGCCGTGCGGCGAGCTCTTCATAGGCGCAGCGCTGGCGCTCCATCTCCGTCCGCGCCCACTCGTCGCACGCCGACTTCAAGGCCGCCGCGTCGTCGAGCGCCTCCTTCTCGCCGCCAGCGATCCCGGGCTCCGTCTTCACAGAAGCGAGCCCAGGCTCCTTCTTCACGGCGGTGAGACCCGGCTCCGTCTTCGGCTTGATGAAGCGGGGAGGAGCCGAGGAGGAGGCGCGCCCGCCGCCTTCGTTGATGACGATGTCGGCCGAGCGGAGTCTACGCTGCGGGCTCGGCCTTGATGCCGAACACCGCCAGAGAGCCGGAGGAGTGGGAAGAGGAGCGGGACGAGGACGACGAGCCGGAGACAAACCTCCCGGGCATCCATTGCCCGGCGCCGCGGCGGGCGGCCGGGGCGGCGGCCGGGTATGTGAGTGGCGGGTTGTTGCCGCCCTCGAGGTACACGAGAACCTCGTGGAGCATCCGGCCGGGGGCGGCCCACCACAGGCGTCGTCCCTCGCTGTTCCCCCGGCCCCCCACCACCGGCGCCCCATTGGTGGAGGCGAGGCGCCGCTCCTGACGGCGCTGGAAGTACGCCGCCCAGGCCTCGTGGTTGTCGGCGGCGTACTACGGGGAGGCGCGTTGCTCCTCGGTCAGCGACGACCGAACGCGGTCGACCTCGCCGGCGAAGTAGTCAGGGCACGCGTCGACGTCCGGCAGTGGGGGAACGGGGACGCCACCGGCGCTAAGCCTCCATCCTGTCGGCCCAACGCGCATGTCTGGAGGCGCCGGGATGTTGGCTTCGAAAAGCAGGTGCGCCTCCCCCGCGTGCAGCCACTAGTAGAAAACAGGGCTTTGGTCCAGGCCGGGTCAGCCAATTAGTCCCAGTTCAGTCTAGAACCGGGACCAATGTGGGCATTGGTCCCGGTTCATGAGCCCAGGGGGGCGGCCGAGCCACGTGGGCCATTGGTCCCGGTTCGTCTGGACCTTTTGGTCCCGGTTGGTGGGACGAACCAGGACCAATGGGCCTCGCTCCTGGCCCACCACCATTGGTCCCGGTTGGTGGCTTGAACCGGGACCAAAGGCTCCCCTTTAGTCCCGGTTCATGCCACCAACCGGGACCAATGAGGTGCCTATATATACCCCCTCGCGCAAGAGCAGAGCACAGTGCTTTGTTTTTTCTGGCCGAGGGGGAGAGGGCTTTGTGGTGCTCTAGCTCACCTCCTATGCACATGAGGTGTTCGATGGAATGCCCGAGCCACACTACTTAAGCTTCCTCCTCTCGAAGCTCGACCTCCAAGCTCCATTTTCCTCGAGATTTGTCTAGATTTAGCGGTCCATCACGCCCCGTCCCCGTCTTCACCGCCGTCGATCACCCGCGCCGATCTCATCACCGACACCACCGTGGTGAGCCTCTTGTTCTTATCTTCTTTCTGAAAGGAAAAATATTCTTACTTGTTGTTGGGTTTCGTAGTAATTTCAAAATTTTCCTACGCATACGCAAGATCATGTGATGCATAGCAACAAGGGGAGAGTGTTGTCTACGTACCCAACGCAGACCGACTGCGGAAGCGATGACACGACGTAGAGGAAGTAGTCGTACGTCTTCACGATCCAACCGATCAAGCACCGAAACTACGGCACCTCCGAGTTCGAGCACACGTTCAGCTCGATGACGATCCCCGGACTCCGATCCAGCAAAGTGTCGGGGAAGAGTTCCGTCAGCACGACGGCGTGGTGACGATCTTGATGTACTACAGCAGCAGGGCTTCGCCTAAACTCCGCTACAGTATTATCGAGGTATATGGTGGCAGGGGGCACCGCACACGGCTAAGGAATAGATCACGTGGATCAACTTGTGTGTCTAGAGGTGCCCCCTGCCTCCGTATATAAAGGAGTAGAGGGGGGAGGCTGGCCGGCCAAGGAGGAGGGCGCAGGAGAGTCCTACTCCCTCTAGGAGTAGGATTCCCCCCCCCCAATCCTAGTCGGAATAGGATTCGCGGAGGGGGAAAAGAGGAGGAGGGGGCCGGCCACCTCTCCTAGTCCTAATAGGACTAGGGGAAGGGGGAGGCGCACAGCCCATCTAGGGCAGCCTCTTCTCTTTTCCACCAAGGCCCATTATGGCCCATATGGCTCCCGGGGGGTTCCGGTAACCTCCCGGTATTCCGGTAAAATCCTGATTTCACCCGGAACACTTCCGATGTCCAAACATAGGCTTCCAATATATCAATCTTTACGTCTCGACCATTTCAAGACTCCTCGTCATGTCCATGATCACATCCGGGACTCCGAACAACCTTCGGTACATCAAAATGCATAAACTCATAATATAACTGTCATCGTAACCTTAAGCTTGCGGACCCTACGGGTTCGAGAACAATGTAGACATGACCGAGACACGTCTCCGGTCAATAACCAATAGCAGGACCTGGATGCCCATATTGGCTCCTACATATTCTACGAAGATCTTTATCGGTCAGACCGCATAACAACATACGTTGTTCCCTTTGTCATCGGTATGTTACTTGCCCGAGATTCGATCGTCGGTATCCAATACCTAGTTCAATCTCGTTACCGGCAAGTCTCTTTACTCGTTCCGTAATACATCATCTCACAACTAACATATTAGTTGTAATGCTTGCAAGGCTTATGTGATGTGTATTACCGAGAGGGCCCAGAGATACCTCTCTGACAATCGGAGTGACAAATCCTAATCTCGATATACGCCAACCCAACATCTACCTTCGGAGACACCTGTAATGCTCCTTTATAATCACCCAGTTACGTTGTGACGTTTGGTAGCACCCAAAGTGTTCCTCCGGCAAACGGAAGTTGCATAATCTCATAGTCATAGGAACATGTATAAGTCATGAAGAAAGCAATAGCAACATACTAAACGATCATGTGCTAAGCTAATGGAATGGGTCATGTCAATCAAATCATTCAACTAATGATGTGACCTCGTTAATCAAATAACAACTCATTGTTCATGGTTAGGAAACATAACCATCTTTGGTTAACGAGCTAGTCAAGTAGAGGCATACTAGTGACACTTTGTTTGTCTATGTATTCACACATGTATTATGTTTCCGGTTAATACAGTTCTAGCATGAATAATAAACATTTATCATGATTATAAGGAAATAAATAATAAATTTATTATTGCCTCTAGGGCATATTTCCTTCAGTCTCCCACTTGCACTAGAGTTAATAATCTAGATTACATTGTAATGATTCTAACACCCATGGAGCTTTGGTGCTGATCATGTTTTGCTCGTGGAAGAGGCTTAGTCAACGGGTCTGCAACATTCAGATCCGTATGTATCTTGCAAATCTCTATGTCTCCCACCTGGACTAGATCCCGGATGGAGTTGAAGCGTCTCTTGATGTGTTTGGTCCTTTTGTGAAATCTGGATTCCTTTGCCAAGGCAATTGCACCAGTATTGTCACAAAAGATTTTCATTGGACCCGATGCATTAGGTATGACACCTAGATCGGATAAGAACTCCTTCATCCAGACTCCTTTGTTCGCTGCTTCCGAAGCAGCTATGTACTCCGCTTCACATGTAGATCCCTCTACGACGCTTTGTTTAGAACTGCACCAACTGACAGCTCCACCGTTTAATGTAAACACGTATCCGGTTTGCGATTTAGAATCGTCCGGATCAGTGTCAAAGCTTGCATCAACGTAACCTTTTACGGTGAGCTCTTTGTCACCTCCATATACGAGAAACATATCCTTAGTCCTTTTCAGGTATTTCAGGATGTTCTTGACCGCTGTCCAGTGATCCATTCCTGGATTACTTTGGTACCTCCCTGCTAAACTTATAGCAAGGCACACATCAGGTCTGGTACACAGCATTGCATACATGATAGATCCTATGGCTGATGCATAGGGAACATCTTTCATATTCTCTCTACCTTCTGCAGTGGTCGGGCATTGAGTCTTACTCAACTTCACACCTTGTAACACAGGCAAGAACCCTTTCTTTGCTTGATCCATTTTGAACTTCTTCAAAATTTTGTCAAGGTATGTGCTTTGTGAAAGTCCAATTAAGCGTCTTGATCTATCTCTATAGATCTTAATACCTAATATGTAAGCAGCTTCACCGAGGTCTTTCATTGAAAAACTTTTATTCAAGTATCCCTTTATGCTATCCAGAAATTCTATATCATTTCCAATTAGCAATATGTCATCCACATATAATATCAGAAATGCTACAGAGCTCCCACTCACTTTCTTGTAAATACAGGCTTCTCTGAAAGTCTGTATAAAACCAAATGCTTTGATCACACTATCAAAACGTTTATTCCAACTCCGAGAGGCTTGCACCAGTCCATAAATGGATCGCTGGAGCTTGCACACTTTGTTAGCTCCCTTTGGATCGACAAAACCTTCCGGTTGCATCATATACAACTCTTCTTCCAGAAATCCATTCAGGAATGCAGTTTTGACATCCATCTGCCAAATTTCATAATCATAAAATGCGGCAATCGCTAACATGATTCGGACGGACTTAAGCATCGCTACGGGTGAGAAGGTCTCATCGTAGTCAATCCCTTGAACTTGTCGAAAACCTTTCACGACAAGTCGAGCTTTGTAGACAGTAACATTACCATCAGCGTCAGTCTTCTTCTTGAAGATCCATTTATTCTCAATTGCTTGCCGATCATCGGGCAAGTCAACCAAAGTCCATACTTTGTTCTCATACATGGATCCCATCTCAGATTTCATGGCTTCAAGCCACTTTGCGGAATCTGGGCTCACCATCGCTTCTTCATAGTTCGTAGGTTCATCATGATCTAGTAGCATGACTTCCAGAACTGGATTACCGTACCACTCTGGTGCGGATCTTACTCTGGTTGATCTACGAGGTTCAGTAGTATCTTGTTCTGAAGTTTCATGATCATTATCATTAACTTCCTCACTTATTGGTGTAGGTGTCGCAGAAACAATTTTCTGTGATGTACTACTTTCCAACAAGGGAGTAGGTACAGTTACCTCGTCAAGTTCTACTTTCCTCCCACTCACTTCTTTCGAGAGAAACTCCTTCTCAAGAAAGTTTCCGAATTTAGCAACAAAAGTCTTGCCTTTGGATCTGTGATAGAAGGTGTATCCAATAGTTTCCTTTGGATATCCTATGAAGACACATTTCTCCGATTTGGGTTCGAGCTTATCAGGTTGAAGCTTTTTCACATAAGCATCGCAGCCCCAAACTTTCAGAAACGACAACTTTGGTTTCTTGCCAAACCACAGTTCATAAGGCGTCGTCTCAACGGATTTTGATGGTGCCCTATTTAACGTGAATGCGGCCGTCTCTAAAGCGTAACCCCAAAATGATAGCGGTAAATCAGTAAGAGACATCATAGATCGCACCATATCTAGTAAAGTACGATTACGACGTTCGGACACACCATTACGTTGTGGTGTTCCGGGTGGCGTGAGTTGCGAAACTATTCCACTGTTTTTCAAATGTACACCAAACTCGTAACTCAAATATTCTCCTCCACGATCAGATCATAGAAACTTTATTTTCTTGTTACGATGATTTTCAACTTCACTCTGAAATTCTTTGAACTTTTCAAATGTTTCAGACTTATGTTTCATTAAGTAGATATACCCATATCTGCTTAAATCATCTGTGAAGGTGAGAAAATAACGATATCCGCCACGAGCCTCAATATTCATCGGACCACATACATCGGTATGTATGATTTCCAACAAATCTGTTGCTCTCTCCATAGTACCGGAGAACGGTGTTTTAGTCATCTTGCCCATGAGGCACGGTTCGCAAGTACCAAGTGATTCATAATCAAGTGGTTCCAAAAGTCCATCAGTATGGAGTTTCTTCATGCACTTTATACCGATATGACCTAAACGACAGTGCCACAAATAAGTTGCACTTTCATTATCAACTCTGCATCTTTTGGCTTCAACATTATGAATATGTGTATTACTACTATCGAGATTCAATAAAAATAGACCACTCTACAAGGGTGCATGACCATAAAAGATATTACTCATATAAATAGAACAACCATTATTCTCTGATTTAAATGAATAACCGTCTCGCATTAAACAAGATCCAGATATAATGTTCATGCTCAACACTGGCACCAAATAACAATTATTTAGGTCTAATATTAATCCCGAAGGTAGATGTAGAGGTAGCGTGCCGACCGCGATCACATCGACTTTGGAACCGTTTCCCACGCGCATCGTCACCTCGTCCTTAGCCAATCTTCGCTTAATCCGTAGCCCCTGTTTCAAGTTGCAAATATTAGCAACAGAACCAGTATCAAATACCCAGGTGCTACTGCGAGCATTAGTAAGGTACACATCAATAACATGTATATCACATATACCTTTGTTCACCTTGCCATCCTTCTTATCCGCCAAATAATTGGGGCAGTTCCGCTTCCAGTGACCAGTCTGCTTGCAGTAGAAGCACTCAGTTTCAGGCTTAGGTCCAGACTTGGGTTTCTTCTCTTGAGCAGCAACTGGCTTGCTGTTCTTCTTGAAGTTCCTCTTCTTCTTTCCTTTGCCCTTTTTCTTGAAACTAGTGGTCTTGTTGACCATCAACACTTGATGCTCTTTCTTGATTTCTACCTCCGCAGCTTTCAACATCGCGAAGAGCTCGGGAATAGTCTTGTTCATCCCTTGCATATTATAGTTCATCACGAAGCTCTTGTAGCTTGGTGGCAGTGATTGGAGAATTCTGTCAATGACGCAATCATCTGGAAGATTAACTCCCAATTGAATCAAGTGATTATTATACCCAGACATTTTGAGTATATGCTCACTGACAGAACTGTTCTCCTCCATCTTGCAGCTATAGAACTTATTGGAGACTTCATATCTCTCAATCCGGGCATTTGCTTGAAATATCAACTTCAACTCCTGGAACATCTCATATGCTCCATGACGTTCAAAACGTCGTTGAAGTCCCGATTCTAAGTCGTAAAGCATGGCACACTGAACTATCGAGTAGTCATCAGCTTTGCTCTGCCAGACGTTCATAACATCTGGCGTTGCTCCAGCAGCAGGCCTGGCACCCAGCGGTGCTTCCAGGACGTAATTCTTCTGTGCAGCAATGAGGATAATCCTCAAGTTACGGACCCAGTCCGTGTAATTGCTACCATCATCTTTCAACTTTGCTTTCTCAAGGAACGCATTAAAATTCAACGGAACAACAGCACGAGCCATCTATCTACAATCAACATAAACAAGCAAGATACTATCAGGGACTAAGTTCATGATAAATTTAAGTTCAATTAATCATATTACTTAAGAACTCCCACTTAGATCGACATCCCTCTAATCCTCTAAGTGATCACGTGATCCAAATCAACTAAACCATGTCCGATCATCACGTGAGATGGAGTAGTTTCATCGGTGAACATCATTATGTTGATCATATCTACTATATGATTCACGCTCGACCTTTCGGTCTCCGTGTTCCGAGGCCATATCTGTATATGCTTGGCTCGTCAAGTATAACCTGAGTATTCTGCGTGCGCAACTGTTTTGCACCCGTTGTATTTGAACGTAGAGCCTATCACACCCGATCATCACGTGGTGTCTCAGCACGAAGAACTTTCGCAACGGTGCATACTCAGGGAGAACACTTCTTGATAATTTAGTGAGAGATCATCTTATAATGCTACCGTCAATCAAAGCAAGATAAGATGCATAAAAGATAAACATCACATGCAATCAATATAAGTGATATGATATGGCCATCATCATTTTGTGCCTGTGATCTCCATCTCCGAAGCACCGTCATGATCACCATCGTCACCGGCGCGACACCTTGATCTCCATCGTAGCATCATTGTCGTCTCGCCAATCTTATGCTTCCACGACTATCACTACCGTTTAGTAATAAGGTAAAGCATTACATCGCGATTGCATTGCATACAATAAGGCGACAACCATATGGCTCCTGCCAGTTGCCGATAACTCGGTTACAAAACATGATCATCTCATACAATAAAATTCAGCATCATGCCTTGACCATATCACATCACAACATGCCCTGCAAAAACAAATTAGACGTCCTCTACTTTGTTGTTGCATGTTTTACGTGGCTGCTACGGGCTTAAGTAAGAACCAATCTCACCTACGCATCAAAACCACAACGATAGTTTGTCAAATAGACTCCGTTTTAACCTTCGCAAGGACCGGGCGTAGTCACACTCGGTTCAACTAAAGTTGGAGAGACAGTCGCCCGCAAGCCATCTATGTGCAAAGCACGTCGAGGGAACCGGTCTCGCGTAAGCGTACGCGTAAGGTTGGTCCGGGTCGTCTCGTCCAACAATACCGCCGAACCAAAGTATGACATGCTGGTAGGCAGTATGACTTGTATCGTCCACAACTCACTTGTGTTCTACTCGTGCATATAACATCAACATAAATAACCTAGGCTCGGATGCCACTGTTGGGTTTCGTAGTAATTTCAAAATTTTCCTACGCACACGCAAGATCATGTGATGCATAGCAACAAGGGGAGAGTGTTGTCTACGTACCCAACGCAGACCGACTGCGGAAGCGATGACACGACGTAGAGGAAGTAGTCGTACGTCTTCACGATCCAACCGATCAAGCACCGAAACTACGGCACCTCCGAGTTCGAGCACACGTTCAGCTCGATGACGATCCCCGGACTCCGATCCAGCAAAGTGTCGGGGAAGAGTTCCGTCAGCACGACGGCGTGGTGACGATCTTGATGTACTACAGCAGCAGGGCTTCGCCTAAACTCCGCTACAGTATTATCGAGGTATATGGTGGCAGGGGGCACCGCACACGGCTAAGGAATAGATCACATGGATCAACTTGTGTGTCTAGAGGTGCCCCCTGCCTCCGTATATAAAGGAGTAGAGGGGGGAGGCTGGCCGGCCAAGGAGGAGGGCGCAGGAGAGTCCTACTCCCTCTAGGAGTAGGATTCCCCCCCCCCAATCCTAGTCGGAATAGGATTCGCGGAGGGGGAAAAGAGGAGGAGGGGGCCGGCCACCTCTCCTAGTCCTAATAGGACTAGGGGAAGGGGGAGGCGCACAGCCCATCTAGGGCAGCCCCTTCTCTTTTCCACCAAGGCCCACTATGGCCCATATAGCTCCCGGGGGGTTCCGGTAACCCTCCCGGTATTCCGGTAAAATCCCGATTTCACCCGGAACACTTCCGATATCCAAACATAGGCTTCCAATATATCAATCTTTACGTCTCGACCATTTCGAGACTCCTCGTCATGTCCATGATCACATCCGGGACTCCGAACAACCTTCGGTACATCAAAATGTATAAACTCATAATATAACTATCATCGTAACCTTAAGCGTGCGGACCCTACTGGTTCGAGAACAATGTAGACATGACCGAGACATGTCTTCGGTCAATAACCAATAGCGGGACCTGGATGCCCATATTGGCTCCTACCTATTCTACGAAGATCTTTATCGGTCAGACCGCATAACAACATACGTTGTTCCCTTTGTCATCGGTATGTTACTTGCCCGAGATTCGATCGTCGGTATCCAATACCTAGTTCAATCTCGTTATCGGCAAGTCTCTTTACTCGTTCCGTAATACATCATCTCACAACTACCATATTAGTTGTAATGCTTGCAAGGCTTATGTGATGTGTATTACCGAGAGGGCCCAGAGATACCTCTCCAACAATCGGAGTGACAAATCCTAATCTCGAAATACGCCAACCCAACATCTACCTTTGGGAGACACCTGTAATGCTCCTTTATAATCACCCAGTTACGTTGTGACGTTTGGTAGCACCCAAAGTGTTCCTCCGGCAAACGGGAGTTGCATAATCTCATAGTCATAGGAACATGTATAAGTCATGAAGAAAGCAGTAGCAATATACTAAACGATCGGGTGCTAAGCTAATGGAATGGGTCATGTCAATCAGATCATTCAACTAATGATGTGACCTCGTTAATCAAATAACAACTCATTGTTCATGGTCAGGAAACATAACCATCTTTGATTAACGAGCTAGTCTAGTAGAGGCATACTAGTGACACTTTGTTTGTCTATGTATTCACACATGTATTATGTTTCCGGTTAATACAATTCTAGCATGAATAATAAACATTTATCATGATTATAAGGAAATAAATAATAACTTTTATTATTGCCTCTAGGGCATATTTCCTTCACAAAACCACCCAAGTCTCCGCCGAAAGGCAACTATGAGCGCATTATTGGAAAGGCATTTGCCGAAGCGGAGCGGTCGGGAAGTACTGTCAGTGATCAAAGGTTGAAAGAACGACGAGCTGGGAAACAAATTGCCCAGCTCGGCGAACAAGCGAAGCAATCGTGCCCCCCGCTCAAGGTGCCTAGCGACATCGTCGCTAATGATCCGAGGATGGTGCCCGGTTATAGCAATCTTGGAGATTACCTGCCCGATGATATACATTATGATTTCATGGAGGTGCAGATACAAAGATACGAGTACGGGAAGCCTCTCGTCAAAGATGAAAGATCTCTATCAACGATGATGCGAAGATTGCATGATTGGTACTTGAAAATCTGCAGAGAGTCTGGGGGGAGGAGTACTTTGTATGTGAGAGTTAAAAAGGAGCATGACCTCGTTGGAATTGAACTGTTGCCTGTTCCATTGAGGAGTTCTTTCAGTTTTTCAATCAATTGGCCCTCGATAAAGCAACGGTCACCTGCTACTGTCTGTAAGTAGTACTACTTCTGTCATTAAGTCTCTATATAGCTCAGCTCTTTCATTGCATGTATTTATAATTATCCTCACTATATTATGCAGATTGAAGATCGTCGAATTGAAGAAAAGACAAATCGGTGATATTGGGTTCATTAACACAAATCTCATAGATGCAACTCAGGTTAAATTTCATGCCGCAGATACCGAGGCCAATTTGCTACGATCGTTGGTAATAAATGAAAACAAAGATATAACACTCTTTCCTTACAAGTTCAAGTGAATGTTACTGTCTTGTGCATATTCGGTTTCCCTTATATATTAGTCAAGGTTATAGTAATGTAATTGATGAGTTATGCATGCGTGTGCAGTTTCCACTATATTCTCCTAGAGATTAAGCTTGAGCAGGGACTAGTAACCGTCTTAGACTCGAGACGAAAAGATCCCCAGGACTATGCGGACATGACTCAAATGCTCGAGAAGTAAGTTAAATCGATCATTATCCACCATATCATCAACTTTATTTACTTCCTGATATATCAAGTAATTGTTTTCTTTGTCTGGCAGGGTTTGGAGAAAATTCACCAAAAAAGCTCCGGGACTGCCGAAGAAGCTGCAATTTAGACACCCGAAAGTAAGTACTATAGTAGCATGTTCCGCGCATTTCCTAGTGATTCAAGCGCCAGTTTCATCAATATCATTTGGCATTCTTGCTTATCAGTTTGATTGACCTCTATTTCTTGTAAAGTGGTTGTGGCAGGAACAAGGGAATGATTTCTGTAGATACTACGTTTGCGAGTCCATCCGCCACACGACCTGTGAGCGGGGCTACTCTGACGAACAATATGAAGTGCGTAAATAACAACATTCATAATTTTATTTTATTACCATCATTTGTGTTGAGTTTCATTCATTCATATATATATGTATTGACCCCCTTTTTCAAATTAGATGTTTCGGAAGCGGGATGAACTCCTAGCACCAGCTCGCATGCGAGCAATTCAAGAGGAATTGGCGGCATTCTTTCTTGACCACGTGATCGCTGAAGACGGAGAATACTATGTGGACCATGCGTCCGTATGTTAGGAGATTATATTTGTAAGAGATAATTATTGTATATATGTAGCCGGTAGTGTCGGATAGATATACGAGAACTTGTTGTTCGACCAATCTCTCGGAGAAGGAGAGGTGGTCGATATCACTTCTCTCTGTATGCATATATGTTCATGACGATCTTCTGTTTCCTTCGTTTGCTTACTAGCTAGTTAGCGTGTCTAGTCCTCTCTATACGTATCTATAGTACGTAGCGTCGACCAAGCATGGACATAAGAGAGGACACTTCTCTTTATTAATTATAGCTAGCTAACACAATATATGAAACACCTAAATTAACCCCCCACCTTTCAAAAAAAAACAAAAACCACAGCCACAGAAATGCTGACGCGTGAATGCCTATTGGTCCCGGTTGGTGGACCGGGACCAAAGGCCCTCCTGCCTGGGCTCCGCGCACAGGCCACGTGGAGGCCCATCTGTCCCGGTTCTGGACTGAACCGGGACTAAAGGGACTGGGCATTAGTACCGACCCTTTAGTCCCGGTTCAGAAACCGGGACAAAAGGCCCTTACGAACCGAGACAATAGGCCCGTTTTCTACTAGTGTGACCTTGTCAGGGGGAATTAAAAATAGATAGCGTACGCCCGATCCAAGTGGCAGCTGCACGGTGAGGTGGGAACCACTGGAATCTAGCCATAAATTCAGTTGCCACCTGTACAACAATGTCCGAAGCCCGAGCAAGCTAGCGCAGATCTTGAGACCGGGCTGCACGTGCATGCATGCATGCCTGCTTTGCTTGATTCCGCGGCGTCAGTAACCTCGGCCAGCTCAAAACAACTTGGAGAAACCTCGGCCATGCTAATTAACGAAGCATCGTCAACCTCTAGAAGTCTAGATCAAGCAACTCAAACTAGGTCAGCCTTCCTCCCTATAAATGGGAGCAGGTGCTGAACGTCCTCCAAACCACCGGGAGCTAAACGTGTAGATCCTACTGTACTCCTATCTTGTAGGAATCTATCAGCGAGATTCAGGTACCGCCACCTAATGGAGGTCCTTGCCCGTCGGCCGGCGCCGTCCATTCTGCTCGCCGCCGCCCTCGTCTTCGTCCTCCTCGTCTCCTCGCCGTATCCTCTGGAGGCCCGCGCCATACATGGTACGTTGGTTTATGCATCGATAACGGCACTACGTAAGACTACGTTGGTTAGGTGCTAATTTGTTTTGCTTTGCGTTTTGTATTGCTTAGGAACGCGCGAGCCGCCGGCGGCGCGTCTTGATGGCCTCGCAGCTCGTCGGAGTCAGCTGCAGATCACCGGCGGCAGGAAGCTCTTACTGGTCCCACTGCCGCCGCCTCCGGCTCCGAAACCTGGGCCTCCCATAGGCCCTCAGCCGAGCAACCTCTCGCCGCCGCCACTGACATGATCCGCGGGATCGTGCAGTATCGTGTGAAACAAATTTGAATTATCTGGAATAAAAACCGTCGATCTTTTATTATTTGCCAACAGAACACCCGGAACTCATGTAGAACGTACACATCCATGTGTTGCGCCGAACTGGGAATTATTGAACTTGCTAGACTGTCTGAATTATGTGTAAATCTGGCCTTCAGTTTGCATGTTATTGGTGAGACTTGATTAAGAGTTGTCAAAACTTGCTCAAAAATCTCACGAAACTCAATGAAAGTCGCTCAAAAATTAATGAGAGTTGATCATTTTGAAATTGCTTCCTAGCTTGCTCCATTCATGTGGGAGATGCATTTGTGTGGGCGAGTGAAACTACAAATATGAGATTTAGCTTCTAAGAAGCCAGAGCTAAGTCACACACGCACCCTACATGTTTCTTTCTTATGGTTTGTCTCTCAGATGTTCGATATGTGGCTAATATATGCGCGAGTTAGACTACAATTGGATCTGTAATTAGATGGTTAGGTGTTCGAGGCAAGGCTTTTGGTATGGATGTTGGCTGTTTTACTAGCATGCTTGCCATGCTCTGTTAGACTCAGCCAACCGGATTGAGTTCCACCATTCTGCTACCATTTTAGTTACTCCCTCCTTCCATCTATATAGGGCCTAATGCGTTTTTTGAGGCTAACTTTGACCAAATGTTAGAGCAATAATATATGACATGCAACTTACACAAAGCACATCATCAAATTCGTATGTGAAAGCAGCTTTCAATGATATAATTTTCACATTATGCATGTCATGTAGTATTAATTTTATCAATAGTCAAAGGCGGTCTTGAAAAATGTATTAGGCCCTATATAAATGGAATGAGGGAGTACTTATCCAGTTGTGGATCGATGCGAGGGTCGGACACACTAACAAAAGCAACGCATCAATTTTAGGCACACAGTAAATATGCTCAATGCATCAACTTATGGTGAACTTTCACAATAGCTTCAAACAGTAAGTATATAAACAACAAAATAATATGCACAAAAGAAAAGAAAAACACATTTTATCATGGAAAACCTCACCATTAGCAAAACCATATCCAACTTGGTCAACTCCAGCTTTCACTATTACCAAAACCTCAAGGTGTGGACTAAAAAGAACAGACCACCCGGTCAACTCCAACTTTCACTATTAGCAAAACAGATACAATAGTCAACAACTTGTCACCGCCACCACCAATTCTTAACATGAACTTACAAAAGGTGGCTAAAACTTGTCACTCGCCTTCTGTTTTACCGTTCGGCCTTGCCGGGTCTGTTCGGCCGCAGCCCGCGCCAACCCTCAAAACACGTTTTCCGCGGCCCTTATACTCACTTTAAAAGTCCGCGCGATAAGGGGTCAGTTAGAGATGCTCTTAGCTTCTGTCAGTTAATCGGCTAGTAGAGAAGGCCCGAATCGTCCAGTAGAGATATCCCTCATCTTGGCTGGGAACAAGGGTTTTATTGTGGTTCATTCTTGTGTTGTTTGATAGATAGACATCAAAATCTATAAAACTGACCCTTCTCTGAAACTTCAACACAAAATGACCCCAATCTATTTTTTTCATAAACTGGCCCCTTTCTGCATGACGCCCGGGGCTGGGGCGTCATGCTATCCTGGGCTAGGGCGCCATGATAGTGACATGTAGCACGGCGCCCCGGGCTAGGGCGTCATGCCAAATAGCATGGCGCCCTAGCCCGGGGCGTCATGGTATCTAGTATGGCGCCCTAGCTCCGGGCATCATGCAAAAGGGCCAGTTTCGGAAATAATTTTAGATTGGGGTCATTTTGTGTTGAAGTTTCAGAAAAGAGCCATTTTTGTCCATTCTCACATCATATAGGCAGAGAGGTATGAAGCAAGTCAATTTGCTCCTCTGCCATGGTCGTGTAACACAAGCGACAAAATATTGCTCATGGCTACCCAATCCTAATATTGCAGAGAGGCGATCGGCCCTCCCCGTCCTCGATGGGAACTGCGGCCGTGCCGACCCATGGGCTGGCTCCTCCCTTCCCCTCGATGTTCTTGCATAGCCTTTGACGGTTGGGGCTGATTGGGGACGGGGGAGGTGAAGCGGGAAGATCACATGATGATGCGGGTGGTCGCGGCGGAGCGGACCGACCCAAGTTTCTGTGCCCGGCGGTGGTGGAAGGTGTCGACCTTCATCGCAAAGGAGACGGCGTTGGCGTTGGCTACCACGACAAGTGAAGAAAGAAATAGAAAGGGAGCTGCTGCAGGAGTGGGATGCACCTACGCGGCGTTGGTGGCTGTGACGACGACAGCCAAGTCCACAGAGATGTGTGAGAATCGGGTTCCTCCTACCTCGCCTCCTTCCCTTCACGCACGGAGGACGACGACATCCGGAGGGCCAGTCTTCGCATCCGTGCTGCAAGTCGCATCGCCGGGTAGGCTGTGCAGGTGAGGCGTCGCTTGTCACATGGAGGTGCAGTGGTAGCCTTGCATAGGGCCCATGCCGGGGTGGAGCACGGCATACGGCGGCGGCGAGGATTCCTTTGCGCCAGTGCAGTGGCCTTGGGATGAAGGAGCCATGCTAGGGTGGCGCCGAGCTCTCATGGTGCATGGTGGCGAGATCACCTTCGCGTCGGGGCTGCGGCCTTGGGCGGAAGGTTGGCGCCACAAGGCGTCCGATCGCTGGTTGGACAATATAGGTTGTTGTAGTGGCAATGGCGGCAGCAGTCTAGCGCCCGATGAATCTAGCATCTGGCTGAGACGTGGCTTCGTCGGCTAGATTCGAGCCGTGGCATGGCCAGCCTCCTGACAGCCATGGTGATGGTCTATGGTGGGCATTCGTCCCACCCATCTGCTAGAGCCACTTTGGTCTAGCATGGAGAACTGGCATACGTGACTGTCGGAACATCCATCGTCAAGACGATGTTCGGAATACACTTCATGTCCGAGGTGAAAACCCTTGTTCTGGTCTTTGCTGGTCGGGCACAACGACGGTATACTTACGTCGTTATTTTGTTGAAGACGTTTCCATGATGACAGCGGCGTCAAGGCGTTTTTTTTTGTGAAACCGGTGTCAAGGCGTTTATCTCTTATTGAAGGCGTTGCTGCGGCGGAAGTGAAAAGATATTGGCAGAGATGTTGTTGTGGGAACCTGGTATTATAGGTGTTTAGATCATTAAATCTGGTTTGACCCATGGAAGAAGATTTAGGCCCCAATGCACCGGTATAGGAAAGTCTTGAGGGTTTTTTTTCTGTGGCGTTTGTGTAAACACATTAAATAGGATCGAATGCTCTTTGCCGAAACTTCACTGTTAGATGTGCTTAGAATTTTTTGCAAGGTGTTAGATTCAAGATGTTGGTTGTTCATTGGTAGTGAGATCACACACTTTGTTCACTGGGTTGCTTATAAATGTCTACATGTGTGTTCAGTGTGATCCAATGCCACTATTGATCATTATATATAGAGAAAAGTATACTTTTCGTCTCTCAACTCTTGGCAGAGTCTAGATTTGGTCTCTCAACTCCGAAACCGGACAACTTGCACCCTGAACTACTAAAACCGGACAAGGTTCGTCCCTGGACACGGTTTTGACCGGTTTTGGTGCTGACTTTTGCCGGTTTTGACCGTGTTTTGACTCAAATTCGCGTACTTTCTTCAAATCCGTTTACTTTATTCAGGTCTGCATACCATTTTCAAGTGCTTTTTTTTTCAATTCTGCGTACTTTCTGTAAAAGTTCATGAATTTGAAAAAGTACACGGATTTGAAAGCAGTACACGAACATGAAAAAAGTACGCGGATTTAAGAAAAATACGCGAACTAGAAAAAGTATGCGGATTTGGAAAATTATGTGAACTTGAAAAGGTACGTGGATTTGAAAATAGTGCGGATTTCAAAAAGGTATGTAAATTTGAAATTTTACGCAAACGTGAAAAGTACATAGATTTGGAAAAGGTACATGAATTCAAGAGATTCACATATTTGAAAGATATACACGTATTTAAGTTAGCACCGGTCAAAACCGGGGTGAGACAGCACCAAAACCGCTCAAAATCGAGACCAGGGATGAATCTTGTCCGGTTTCAGTAGCTGGGGGTGCGAGTTGTCCGGTTTCAAAGATGAGGGACCAAATCTAGACTTGGACAAAAGTTAAGGGACGAAAAGTATACTTTTCTCTTATATATATGGCGAGCAATTTGTGCATTCTCAATGTCCAGTGTTACCAAGTAATTAACCCACTCTTATATCATGTTTCCCTAGTCCCTACTGATGTGAACTAGAAACTTTGACAATTGGTAATTCAAAGTGCTCTGTACAAATCCTTTACAACTTGAAATATAAAAATGATTTCTGGCATGCAACTTGTGAGATTGATTATTTGGATGCAACTAATATTCATATTGATGTAGATGCTTCTCATCATATTTGCATCACAAAAAAAAGCCACAAGTTCAACCCTCATCAAGCCTTACTTGGATGCAATTTATAACAATTTTGCTTCTGATTGTGTGTTGCTGCTGCTGCAACTTGTCCATGCCAATTGTAATTTGATTATGTGGATTTTGCTTTATGGAGATGTTTATGACTGTTTGTTGCAATTTATCCATGGTAGTTGTGGTTTGATTATGTAGATTTTGCTTTATGCAGCTGCTCATAATTCTGTGATGCAACTTGTTTTATGTGATTAAGAATTTTAAATTTTGGAGTGACTATGTTTGTCTCATTTCTTAGTCAAGCTTGGGCTTGCTTTCTGAATTCTTGCCAGATGGCAGCCAAACACGATGTAGATATCATTTCAATTGATAAACTCTAGTGCCACCCAAACATGATTTTTGGATTTCAAATTGAGATTCAACTAAATGAAATCCCATCATAGATTTCATTTCATTTCATTCCCATCAAATCCATTTATCGTTTCCCATCAAATCCATTAGTATATAGAAGGTGACACCAATAGTATTAAACATACAATAAACATAAAAATACTAGCATATTTATCGTTTCCTATACATACCCATATTATATTAAACATCTTATAAAAAGTTACAGAGGGAGTATTTCATTAGCAAACTAAAATATGTTGTATGCATATGCACTTCTCAAATTAACAAACCAATCAACCATGTACTACACCACCATTTCCAGAGCCACCACCTACACTTCCACCAGCTGACCCAACTCCGGTACCTCCCCCGCTTCCGTTACCGCCGTTTGCACTGCCATACCCTCCCCCACCACCCACAACATTGCCGGCACGACCAACACCGCTATCACCGCCTTCGCCTCCCCCACTTCCACGTACACCAGCACCGCCGCCGCCCCCACCCCCGGCGCTTACAGTAGCCCCATGATGGCCTATGTGAAATCCGATGCCACCTCGCCCGCCACCACCTGCATGCACACCGCCGGTGCTAGCTGCCCCGCCTCCACCTCCACCTATCCCTACATCCACGCCACCATGGCCTATGTGAACTCCAATGCCACCTCCACCGCTACCACCTGCATGCACCCCGCCGGTGCTAGCCGCTCCACCTCCACCCCCGCCTATCCCTACATTCACGCCACCATGCCCTATATTGATGCCAATGCCCGCACCTGCTCCACCACCTACGCTTGGGCCACCACCATGGTTAGTAGCAGCTCCACCTCCAAGTCCGCCACCTATAGTGATGGAGGTGCCGTGCCCACCATGGCTGATACTCACACCAAAACCTCGGCCGCCACCCTTGCCTCTCCCACCTCCGATGGAGAAAGACTTGCTGTCATTGAGGGAGTTCTTGTCCGCGTACAGGAGCCTTGCACCAGTAAGCGGGGGGAGTGAGAAGAACACTAGTAGAATTGAGATGGCAAGGAAGCAAGAAAAAGAAGTGGCCATGGGGAAATGCGGGGAAGGGTGGTGCAATTGCTGTATGTGGTAGTGTACACCGATCGATGGTATAAGTGGGTAGCTGGTAGTTGCCTTTATATATAATCAGGTTATGATAAATATATCTTGTGGCTCGATCAATGCTGTGCTGAGTAACCGGCCTCAAGCAAAGGTGGTTTGCCGTGAGCTGTGTGACACATGCACATGCATGGCCAAGAAAATGCTGTTCGGCGTGCACGGAACAATTTCATTTGCTGTCATGTTCGAAAGTGTTGCTCTCTTTTTGAAAAAACTAACGCAACCATTCACACGTACTTTGATCGACATGTACATGCAAAGTTGAGTTCCACATGGCCTTTCAAGCTCTTTCTATTCTTTTGAGAACCCTTTCAAGCTCATTTTCTCTGGCTGCAGACTTGCTTTCCTTGCAGGTGTGACAGACAGCTGGCGAATATGTTCTGCTCGATGGCATGTGCTAAACAAAGGGCATCTCATAAAATGCCCACAAACGTCTAGACTGACAGCGTCCGGACATTTTTTTGCCATCCGACGCGATGCCGCATACTTTGGTGGATGGGTCCATGAGTCGGTATTCTCGCAAACCGGCCATAAACTGGAGGAGGTTTGTGGAAGTTTGGACCTCCGCCACGTAGGACTCACAATCCCGGCCCACTTTTGTTCCACTCTGTTTTTCCCCCTTGCTTTGTATCCGCACTTTTCTAGCCCAACGCCGCCATTCTTAGTCTAATTTTAACCGTAACTACCTTTTGGAAGAAATTATAGACATCTATAGAACAGTAAAAAATCACCGTATATATAATTTGGTTGCAAAAATCCACCCATTTCTCTCTCCACTTTCTCTACTTTTTCAAGGACCATGAGTCAGAAAACTCAATGGTGACCTTTCTATATTCTGTACCCATGTGATAACCGGTGTATATGTCTTTGGATGTACTTCCTCCGTTCCAAAAAGCTTGTCTTAAATTTGTCTATATACGGATGTATCTTGACACGTTTTAGTGTTAGATACACCCGTATCTAGATAAATCTAAATTGTTTTTGGGGCGGAGGTAATACAAATTGCAATCTACACTACCAAGATATTTTCTCGGTAAGATTGTAAAGGTAGCTGCAGTGGAAATTGGCACTGACTTGATGTTATTTTCCAATTTTGCACATATGCTTGGAGTCTGCGGTTTCCTCATGGGGTGTGTTACAGGCCTAAGGCGGTGCCATGATGATCTAAAACAAGCTTTGTGCCGTGAAAACTCAAGTCCATAGTGGATGTGCAAGAATTATCTAAGGCCATTGATTCCATCAAGATTTGTTTTCTAGAAATCTTGTAAAATAGCCTAAACCGCATCCATAATTTCCCTTTCAAGCCCCTCATGTTTTTCTCAATATACTTCAAACACATCTCACTCGTATTCCTCCTATTAAAAGCACTTCAAGAATGGCAAATATGTTCAAGCTTGCGGTTGCAAACACATATAATTTATATCCACCATTGGATGCAGATTGAACGTCCATGATAGATCGGGGACGTCCACATGTGTGTGGAAAACTGTGTCGGGCAGGTAGGTGAGTGATTTCTTATGGGCCGAGACCATGCTTGACTGTAGATTGGGCCAAAAACAATTGCATGCACATGTGATTGTTAATTCTCGTCACCACGCCATCTTAATGGGAAAAATCCTATTTGACGCTTATTGCACCCAACTATCGACAAAACACAATAGACACTAGAGTCATGGGTCGACTCAATTCGGGGGATCTCACCGATAGTGTAGCTAGGGAAGGATAGGGTGGTTCATGGACGGCACTGAGGTTTCCCTATAGCCTTCATATTATAGCAAAAAGGTGATTCTTTATAAATAAGTAAAAAATTCAAATGGAATGTTCTAGTGCTGGACCAACCTGGCCCAATAGTCTGGCGATGCCACTGGGTCTAATTTTATTTTTCTCTCACCATGCGCACTTGGTATTGATTTATCAATTTTTTCTTTTGGTTTTTTTTTCTGTTTACTTTATAGTATTCCATTTTTTATGTTTATTCATTTTCATTTTTTTACTTTCCCAACTTTTTTCATGTTTCCCCATTTTAAGAAAAAAATCATTTATAAACAGACAAAGGAATTTTAAATATTCATGTTTTTTAAATTACATGAACCTTTTAAAGACATAATATTTTAAATGGCACAAATATTTTTAATACATGATTTTTTTCAAATGGCACGAATATTTTTAAAATTAAAGCATAGTTTTCAAAAAAGTCAGCACTTTTTAAAATAGATGAATATTTTTAAAATACGTGAACATGTCTTAAATTATATTAACATTTATTAAATACAGGAATAACTTTAAATTACAGAGACATTTTGAAAATGCATAAAAAATGAAGTACATTTGAAAATTTTATTAAATACATAAACATGCCTCAATAACATTTGTGAAAGAATTTTTTTTAACAAAATGTTCTGAAAAACTAAAATCTAATAGTATTGGCCGTGCCTTTGGTGGCCCGGTAATCAGCGTATGTGCGCTACCCCGCCTATTTATTTGATGCCCTATTTTTAATGGTGTGTGGGAGTTCTTGCAATCTCTCATTGACTAAGTTTGTTTTTGTTTTTGTAGGAGTCTTATTGACTAGTATTAGTATTTGGTTTTTTTAGACTCAGTATTAGTATTTTTTGGTCCTGGTAATTGACGAACTTGTTCCATCATTTGAGTATTTTGATATCGAAATTGTTTCAACAGAGAAATGAAATAGAGATCAAGATATCAAAGCTGCAAGCCTGTGATCAACTTTAATTATTATTCAGGAATATAATACACACACACACACACACACACACACACACACACACACACACACACGAGCGCGCGCACATAAAACGAACATGTTCGATCATTTGAGAATGTTTTTGTAGTCAATTAGTCTTGGTAATTAGTATATTTTTTTGTCAATTAGTATATTTTTCTTGTCTTGGTAATTGATGAACATGTTCGATCATTTGAGATTCTTCTTATTGAAATGGTTTCAGCAGAGAAATGAAATAAAGATCAAGATAGCAAAGTTGCAAGCCAGCGATCAACTTTAATTATTTCCCATAAAAAAGTTTAATAATTATTTTAGTTCTTATAGAGCGACCGACATAGCTAGGAGTAGTATGCATACATGGTCACTACTCACTAGCTATGGTTTATTCAGGAACATAACACATACAGACACACACACACATAAAACGGTGGGGCATCAACAAAAGCTAGCCAATGCGGGGGATCTCCGCAACGGTGTCGACGAAGATGCGGACACGGTCGGGCCTGAAGTCCTCGGTCACGGCGGTGCCGACCGGGAAGACCTCGATGATCTTCACGTCCGGCCTGTCCTTCATGATGATCTTCTTGGCCTCCTCGATGGACTTCCCAACCAGCTCCGGCCACGACGCCTTCTTGCCGCAGGTGTCGTCCGAGGAGCTCATTCTCGTACTGAGGACCTATAGATTGTAGAGATCAAAATAGCCCTCACAAAATTTGAGACATGCATGGTGAGTACTTACCTGTTGAACTGAACCACGTACGTCTCGACTGATGGACGACGATGCTCCTGATCGAATTCCTGATAGAGAGCTTTGTGTTGTACTACTTGATTTCGCTTGGAGGCCTCGCTCGGGTGCTGTATTTATGGATGAAGATATGCAGCGAGATTGGTACACCGTCGCCACACGATATCTTCACAGATGCGGTCAGGTCAAACAAGCAACCTCTAGCTTAATTAGTTAGGCTGTATTATTTGACTATAG